>NC_092822.1:32860000-33060000 GCF_023375885.2 Dermacentor andersoni | reverse complement strand
CTCTTTTCTCTCTTTCTCACCTTCTCTCTTTCTCTCTCTCTTTCTTCCTTTGTCTCTCTTTCTTTCTCTTTCTTTCTCTCTCTTTCCCTCTCTCTTTCATTCTCTGTCTCTTTCTTTCTCTCTTTCTTTCTTTCTCTCCTTTTTTTCTTTCTTTCTCTCTCTCTCTCTTTCTCTCTCTATCTCTCTCTCTCATTCTTTCTCTCTCTCTTTCTCTCTCTCTTTCTCTCTTTCTTTCTCTCTTTCTTTCTGTCTCTCTTTCTCTCTATCTCTATCTCTCCCTTTCTCTCTCTCTCCTTCTCTCTCTCTCTCTTTCTTTCTCTCTTTCTCTCTGTCTCTCTTTCTTTCTTTCTCTCTCTCTTTCTCTATCTCTCTCTCTCTCTTTCTATCTCTCTTTCTTTCTCTCTTTCTCTTTCTTTCTCTTTCTCTCGCTCTCTCTTTCTCTCTCTCCTTCTTTCTCTCTCTCTTTCTCTCCCTTTCTTTCTCTCCCTCTCTCTCTATTTCTTTCTTTGTTTGTTTGTTATGCCCTCAGCACCTAAGACATTACGAAGGGGGGGGATAAAAACAGTTTTACTTCAAATATGCTTAACAAAACAGCGTCAACAACACAACCAAGTGCTAAAATTACGCAATATGGGCTAATCGCATGAACAAAGCTTGGATTACTGGAATCACTCGCTCACCACACTACGCTTCTGCACTGGAAAACACCGTGTTTCACCGTGTCGCTTGAATACAGTCGCCTCTTACTTGCCCCATTTCTCTAAGACATACTGGTGGGCTAGTTGGTTAGTCGTGATGGAATGCGGAACAGCGCCTTTCGGAACGACGCAACACAGAATGGACAAACACAGCGCTCGCGTGTTTGTTCATTCCGCGTTGCGCCGTTGTTTCGAAGTGCGCTGCCGCATTCCATCGTGCGATATTTCGCCTTCCAACTTCGGACTCTCCTGTTGTGAAACATCAGTGTGTCGCACTTACGAATGCTTATTCCTTCCTTACAGGTACTGTACACGTCGGTATAGAATTCTTCTGCTGCTTTCACGATATCATCGAAATTGATTATGATATTACCCTTCTTATCTTTCACTGCAAACATCTCGCCCTGTCCTATGCCAATTTTTCGTTGCTTTCATGCTGCGGCCATTTTTTGCTGCTTTGTCAAAATTTCCGACGTTTTAATTTCGAATATCTCTTACTTCTTTCTCGATTATCAGCTTTGACAGTTCAGCGAGTTCTATCTGATGTTTTCAGTTACACACTTTGATGCTTTGTCATTTCTTTATTGGGTCATTTGTTACTCTGGCAACCTCTCTATATGGATTTCATTTATAATGAAAAACCGTTTGATTCAATAGAGATACCAGCAGTCATGGAGGCATCGCGTAATGAAGGAGTACAGGAGGCATACCTGAATGTCTCGGGAAATATGGCGAATATCTTAGTAACCTTCGGTTTGCAGATGACATTGCCATGCTCAGAAACACTGGGAATAAATTGCAACCAATGACTGAAGTGGACCTTGACAGAGAAAGCGTAAGAGAAGAGTTAAGAATATCATTCAGAAGACAGAGGTAATTAATGTTCAATAGCTTGGCAAGGGAACAAAAATTCATGATTGCCAGGCCACCGTTAGTATCTGTGCAGGAGTACGTATATGTAGGTCAATTGCTCACAGGGTACACTCATCATGAGAAGGAAATTTACAGACGAATAAAAATGGGTTCGACTGCATAGGGTAGATATTACCAAAACCTGACTGGAAGCTTGCCACTGAAGACAAAAATGAGTGCACAATCAATGCATTCTACCGATGCCAACTATGGGGCAGAAACTTGAAGGTTAACAAAGAAGCTCGAGAACAAGTTAAGGAACATGCAAAGAGCAATGGTAGATTTAGCGTTAAGGTACAGGAACAGAGTGGTGTGAGTCAGAGAGCAAACTGGTATAGCCGACATTATACTTGACATTAAAAAAAAAAAGGAGCTAGAGAGACCATGTAATGTGTAGGGCTGATAATCGGTCAACCATTAGAGTTACAGAATGGGTGCCAAGGGAAGTGTAGTGGAGGATGGCAGAAACTTATTTGCGGTGATCAAATTAGGAAACTTGCGGGTGCAAATTCGAATCAGCTAGCGAAAGGCAGGGGTCATTGGAGCTCGCTGAGGGGCCTTCGTCCGGCAGTGGACTGAAGACGCTGATGATGATAATGATGACGTTTCATTGTTAAATTAAATAGATGACAGCGCTGCAAGCAAATATTGCGGCTGTTACGAGGAGGTACACTAGCTTCGCTGCGTTCTCTATAGTTCGGCACGTTTTCTCGGTCGGTTCCACGCTGAACAAAGGGGACCTATCACGGAGACATTAATAGGCAAACTGGCATGTGACGCCTGTGCTAAAAGTTTCCAAGAGCGACTCTCTGGCACGAAAAAAGAAAGCGTGCGATATGACCTAATGGTTGGGGCATTGGGTTGCTGTTCTGGAAGACAGAGGTTCAATCTCGCAATCAGTCACGCATTTTTTATAGCAATATAGGGGGGACTTGACCCAATTTGTAGAAATCAAACAGAAACCTGTAGGTGTGTTGAGAGTGCGCCTGGGTTCCCCGGTGTGCACGAAATCGCAAGTTTGTGAGAGATACATTGGTATAGAAACGTCGCTTCGATAAATTTCATTGAGACGTCACCGTCACCACATTCTGAAATATGCTAGCGCATATTTAGCAATCTAGTTTCCGGCTTGGTCTTCTTTCATTTGTTACGTTTCCACATTTCGTCTTTCCCAAGCGTAGGGTATACACTTGCTACAATAGCTAACCCTATAACGCCTTGAATAACCTCTCGCGTGCCTTACCTTGCCATCGTCTGCTTCTCTCCTTTTTTTCTTTGCAAAAAAATGGCAGAAAAAAGAACACCTATACCTTATTCAACAGAAGGCAACAGTAAGAAAAGCGACAATTTGTGTGAACATGATACGACGTGAAAGCTTTCTCCTTTAAAAAAGGGATCAGGGGTCACTGTATACCAAGAAATTGTTATTCGGAGTTGTTGGAGCTTGGCGAGTGTACAAACAGCAGGAGGTTTACGATACCATGCTTTGTTTACATTATCGTGTTGGCAAAGGCTTAGTTACTTCAGGGCCGTTATTCAAATAACGGAGTAATTGGCAGCGCGAACTGAAACGGAGCCAAAGGCTAACCGGCTGCGACACAGTCATCCTACGTTACAAAACCTGGCTAGTTTGTCTCGGTGGTGAGGCAAACCTCTTTTCAAATATATTTAAGAGCTGCTCAAACGTTGACGGTTTAAACTTCGAATGAGAAGCTTCGTAGGCAGGCTCTGCTTTTTAAATTAATGTTTCGAAAGCAAACATTTGAGAGTAAGAAAGTGGAATTCAGCATTTCCGATTCCTCACCGTCTAGGGATGTGCGAATAGGGTCTTTCGAGACCTATCGAATGCGAATCGAATAGGGCCAGAAACGACTCGAACCGTATATCGAATACTTTCCGAATGCTTTTCGAATAATGAATAGTCGTTATCACAAACAACATAAAACAATCTTTACATTACAGTATTCTCAACGTTAGCAAGTATCTGTCATTGCATTGCATGTCATGAACCGTTGCTTAATAAAAGCACGAATGAAGCATTACGAGCAAAGTAGTTTCTCCTAATGCACAGGGCTCTTTCTAAGATGCTTGAGGGCATGTTAGATTTTGTTTGCGTTTTTAGAAATGTGTTTAGGAAATAGGTAGTTCAGGGCGAGAATTTCTAATAGCTGCTGCATATGGTATTTTTGTTCCATTTCTCGCCGAAAAGTTCGCGTTCCGTTCGGGAAGTCAGCACACCTCGATGGTGCCTGAGCAAACTTAACACGCCGAGTGATTTGTTTGTTTCACAACATAGCCCCTTCTTGCATGTGAGTTTTGTACTCAGCTGAATTCTTTCTTATACATAATCTGCAGACGACTAAACCGGGCCTTGCCGCCAGCGCTCATCTACTTTGACTGGCGCTGATCTGCTTTTAAGTATATCATGTGGCACCTCTCTCTAGTAATATAAAAAATACTGAAAAGTTAGTCAGTCTTTAGCTTTGTACGTTTCCAAGCAGCTCCCTTGGGGAACTTAAAATTGCACAAACTGCAGCGGGAATGGTAGTTCATCGGCGTATGCAACAGAATTGCATCGGCGGTACAGTACTAACACGCACTTTTATTAACCCGTGTGTTTGGTGACTTCGTTGGCTAGTGTACGCGTTTCCATCAATAAATTGGCGATTACTCTTCTTGAGACGACTTTGACCGCACTTATTCGGCGATGTCACATGTATTCATCGGCAGAAAAATCACAACGGCATATGCAGAGATTGTACCGTGCGGATTTGCTTGATATAAGTCTGCACTAACGACGGGTGCTTATTATTCAGGTACAGAAGCAGCATTGCGGCAAGGGTAGAAAAAAAAACAATCGAGAGATCGCATCACTCAACAAAATTTATCGGCTAGTAAACATGAGCACCACGTCATGTAAATGGTGTTCATGGTGTTTTTCGGCGGGATACACCTTGCACGTATGTGGACCATGTTGTCCCAATCACCGGTAACATCGTGTTCATACCCGCTCGCACAGAGGTCAGCTTATTCTCTACAGCTGTCACCGCAGAAGAAGCAGCCTGGCAGCCGAACAAAGGAGAAATCGCAGCCGCGAAGTTAAGCCATCCTTGCTGCAAAGGGTTGTCGTCTGCTACAGCTCCCGCATATACTGTTGGAAGCGTCCGCTAGGTGGCTTTCAGTGGCGCCTCTATTTTCAATTCTTCATCCCTGAGCAACATTTCCGGGATGAAGGATAAGTAACCCGCGCTATGCGCATATTGGCCAACTTCCTGGATCCTAATGACCACTCGGAAAAAAATGAACGACACGTTTGAACACGAACATTACTAAGACTTCAATGCGAGCTTGTTAGTACGCCGATATGGTATGACTATGTAGCGCGGGGCAAGGCATATGTGCACCCACGCATATACTGGGTCATTCTTCCGACGCAGTTGAGGATTAGTCCAATTCTTGGGTTTTACGTGCCATAACCCCGGTCCAGTTAAGAGCAACGCCGTAACAGGCGACTCCCGGTTATACATCGACAAACCGGGGTTCTTTGATTTGCTGCTAAATCTGCGTACAAGAGCGTTTTCCCCCTTCCTCTTCCATCAAAATGTGGCCGCGGTCGAACCCGCCACCTGTAGCTAAGCAGCGCACAACGCCACAGCCACTGAGCATAGCTCACGCATAACCAACCATGTCTTTTCTCCCCGCTGTGTTGCTTTTGTCCTTCCCAGTGTCGTAAGTAATGTCTTCAACACCACAGGACAGAGATGCCTTTCTCTAGCGCTATCTTCTATATGTTTCTTTTTATTAGTTCTATGTTCCCTGCGCTCCACGAAACATTGTTCTCTTCTGAACTCCCGCAACCAGTCGGGTCATTCCTTTGATGCCTTCTTTGTCCCGCTGTGTATGACGTCGGTGGTATGGGGGTTGCGTACTTTCAACCCTATCTTGGTTCACCACATAGTACGCCTCGTCTAGGAAGCGTCTTCTGATGGCCATTGTTCGAGAACACTGTTCTAGGCCGTGGGTCTACAGCTACAAGTTTGGAAAAAAAAAAGCAAGGACAGCCTTATTGGAAATTCCGCACTGCATAGAAGCAGACAGTTAACCTTAAGCTGCATGTCTGTCCAGTATATCTGCAGGGCCCTGTACGTTTACGGAGGCATCTTTTTATTTGCGTCTTACTCTTCTCATTTGTCAAGCGTCTTACTTTCATTTCCCATCCTCCCTCAGCCTAGACTGATACGAAACAGATTGTACCGCTTACTGAGTGATGAGTATTCAAGAATAATTAACATTGATGATTCGAGACAAAAGGATCGTCTTCGCTGAAATAAAACATCATAGAGGCCGACGTCACAATTTCTACATAATCGCCAATGCGATTGTCAAGTAAGAAAATGTAATTTTACTTCAAACTTCTCTGACCAGTTGCAAAACATAGTCTCAAGATGTGAGGGAAATGCATTGATGTTTTTATCAACATTTTTTCGCACTGCATTTCTCCAGACTGAGGAAACCTGACAGCAGCAACAGCGATACATTCAGCTGCAGATATCCGGTACATAAATATATGTTTGAGATCGCAATCAACCATCACCACGGCAATTACTACTTTGGAGGCAGCACAGGATTTTTTATGTATACAGTTGAATGAATTTTCAATGGGCTCTGCAACTTCTACGTTTAAGATATTCTACTTAAAGCAACACCTTAAAAATTCGTTACCTATTTCTTTATAATAAATAATCTAAACTCACAGTAAATACAATGTATCTGGTTGTTCAAGCGGATAGCGAACGTTGATTCCATTCTTGTATCACGCGCGCGGATTACTTAAGCTTTGGTACGAGTTAACTCAAACAACTTGCACTATATGCGAACTTTCACCCGTAAACACTTGGCTACATACGCCTCTGCTCATTTATTTCGAAAACACACAGACAAACAGAGAGCGGGGCTATAAGGAAGGCAGGGATGTTAACCAGTCTAGAGTCTGGCCGGCTACCCTATGCTGAGGGAAGGCAGAAGGGGAAGAGAGAGAAGGGAGAGAGAGACAGGGTATAGAGACGTACAGGCAGGAAAAAGTAAACGACCATACGGGATCACGTAGAGACTGCTAGATCTGATCGTACTCTTAAGTGAGGACTTGGTGAGAACGAACCCGCCGGCTTTGGTGTTAACGCTACAAACTAAATAGTCGACAAGTGTTCGACATAAGTCCTGACAGGAGTTCTTTCTTACTTGTAAACATTCCTTTCGCGATGATCAGCGCATGTCAGAGCGCTTTTCCTATTTCTTTAAGCTGATTATGCACGAATAAAATTCTATTTTCTGACAATTATTGAAAGTTCTAACGAACTTTCAGAAACCTCTGGAGCACCTCAAAGGTAGTGTGCTAGGATCTTTACTATTTCTGATGTATATAAACGACATCGCTAGCGATTTTCTCACCATATTCTAGTTGGGCTATTTCCTGACGACGTTGTGTTGTTTAACGAGGTTACTTGCCACGACCATCAATCAATGCTTAATTCTGACCTTCAAAACATTATTTCCTGGTGCAGTCAGTCGGTAGGGTATGGAATGGAAAAGGGAAAAAACTCTTTACGTGTCCATAACACGAGAAAACAATAAAATATCGTTTGTCTATAAACTCGGCTCTGAACCGTGGACCAAAGTCAGCTAATATAAATGCCTTGGAATCACAATTAGCAGTGAGCTCAGCTGCAATATCCAGATTTCTAACGTGTGTAACTCATCGTTCGGGAAACTTCGTCTACTCAGACAGAAACTACAGCACACTCCCTCTGGTACTAACTTACTGGCTTACACTTCATTCATCCGACGAAAACTAGAACATGCATGTATTTTTTAGATCCCTATAAGGAAACTAACATTACGCTTTAGAAATGACTCAACGTAAAGATATGAGGCTCATTTCTTTCTGAATATAGACTAAGTAACTCTCCTACTAGCCTTATGAATAAACATAATGTTCACAGGCTACAGCTACGCAAAAAAATACAAGGACTGAAATTTCTTTTTTTTATTATTAAAAACAACTTTTTATCCCTCCACCCACGGGCTTACGTTAAGCGACATAAAGCGCGTCGGACACGGCATAGTCGCGCAGATTCTTTAACAACTTATAACACCCGACCTAACCTCTATAAGCTTTGCATTTTTCCCGCGACTATAATAGATTGGAAAGGCCTGCCATTATCGCAGTCGATAAGCACTGATTCCATTGGAAGCATGTGTCCTTAACGTTAACGGTATTGCTACTGTGGCAAATGTTTTTATTGCTTTCTTCTATTTTTCTTAGACGTGAAGTTTGTTTAATACATTCCACACATTCCTTATTTATTATCGTCAGTGATCTGCAACGTTCGCTCATTTGTCAACTTAACTCTGGTACTTGTTGCCTTTTTTCGTGAGAGAGTGGTCGCAAATGCTTACATGTGCCTATCGCCTTTAGTCTGACCCCTTGAGCTGCTCCTGATGCTGTTCTAACGTATGTGAAGTTTTATTGCTTCAGTGTATGTTCAATTAATCTTATTTAGTCATCGCTTTGGTTTCTTCTGATCACTGCATAAGTTGCATTACTTTTGTGCTCGTTCTTTATTATGTGTATGTATATACGTATAAATATTATTGTATTCTACCCCACCCACTTGAGCCCCCATTTGGGTCTGCAGTATTGCATAAACAAAAAAGTTATCACTTACGTCCAAGCGGCGAAGCATCGATTGCGGTAGTAAATTAGTGGATGGCCATACGGTGTAAGGACAGTAGCTTTAAGGACAGTAGCTGTAAACATAGCCATACTAACTTCACAAGCATGGCGTCACGCACGCACACGCAAACATGAGCCCATCTCACTGAACGACTGCGGAAACTCTGTCAAAACGCTGGAGCCAGTACGCGCGGCAGCAGCAGCGAGCGAATAGACCTTCGTGCTGCCTCTCACATTAACGCGAACTAAGTTGCGAAAACATAGCGCGCGGCGAACTCTGTACCGGTCGCAGACGGCTTTCAAGATACAGCGGCCCGGGTGTGCGCGCGCGGCAGCTCGGGCAGCCAAAAGTAGAACGCCGCCCCTCTCCTCCCCACCCTCCTCCTTGAGCTTACTGCGCAACGGAAGACGGCGCGCTTCCTCCCCACTTTCCTCCGTTACGCGCGCGAAATTGAGCCACGATCGCCGTCTCACCCTCTCACGCTTTCGCTCGCACCTACAGCGCATTTTTTACAGCCCTTGAATATTTTACGGAACCTAACGCCGACGGCAGACATGTACCTGGAGTGTCCATATAGCTGCTATCGCAATAAAATAAATACATGAATAACATGGCGCTGTCTTCACTAGCCACCTGTTTCAGTCGTTACACTTTCCCGTACTAGCCGTGGACAATGAGGTGTTATTCCGGGCTTCGCTTGTGAAGCAAGCTGCGTAGGCGTAAATGAAACCGTATCGCGAACACAGAGCATGCGAAGGAAAAAGAAACCACAAAGACACACGTCATAGCTGGTACTAATGACTTCTCTATGCGACGGAACTTACGTTCCCGCTGGCTTCAAAGTACGACAGCTTGCCGAGAGGAAACAGCTGCAGTCACCGCATGACATTAGGGACCATGAGAAGTAGCAGGCTGTGAGTAACATGAGAAAACAGACCGGAGAATTTTGAATGACCAGGTAGATGGAACTCATTTTTTATTAACTGATACACTTCACGCCATAATTTTAAGTGCAGCCTATTTAAGCGAAATACAATATAGATTGAGAGGGTAGGAGCCCAAGCGATAAAGAGGGTACAATAAATAAGAGGGCAGACTAAACAAGCGTGTTTCACAGTTTTCAGACTCGGAGCTAGGACGCTGCACGTGGCCTGTCATTTAGCCGCTTAAAATTATATTGCATATTTTTTTTTTTTACAAGTCAGTTACTTCATACAACTAAATCATGTGTTCTGCAAGTGACGCAACGTTAAGTTCCGACTGCGACGACTAAGGAGTGTGTAGTTGTTGGTTAACATTTGTTGAATGAACTGTCGAATGTTTCTTTTGTGACGGGCGAAATTACGTAAAATCTTAATGAATGGCTCAACAAATGCGGCGTCATCAGATAGGTTAGTTAGGTTAGGGGACAATGCAAGGTTTCCAACCTCCGCCTTCGAGCCTGCGGATCATTACCATTTTCACGGGGCCATCAAAAGATTAATAGCGATGGGAAAGCTTTAAGCAACTATAGCTTCCATCATTCTTGTTTTTCTGAGGGGACTCAATGAACTTTGCTTTTTGCCGATTCAACTTTCTACTATTTTGAACATGTCTCGACTGCGAAAGGAAACACATCTTCAGTGATGGGGCAGTTTGCTTAGCTTCAAAAATAAATGCCTGGATTTTATGCTTTGCTTTGCAGAAGCTCCGACCTTAGAACTCGTAGATAAAAGCTCGCGGTAAGATGCTTCTGCAGCATTGCCGTAATTTAAATAATTCACAACTGGCAAGAGCGGCCCGTAACGCCACTTATCGCGAGTAAGGTAATCTCCTGCACTTTCTGCAACGCTGGCTCCTCATGCCTGTTATATCGCGCAGTCTCAGTCTTAATCGTATCGTCTTGCTTGGGAATTGTTGCCCTGTGTTATCCCGATTTCGCGAAAGTAAATTCTGAAGCACCTCCTCTGATAAATAAATTTTAAAAAGTGAATGTATTCCTGCATTCACAAATGTGGCTGCGTCGTCCAGTTCATTGCCCATCCCACAAGAACCTTGCACGAAACTTCTTGACACACCTGCCGCAGATTATTCTGGCAGCGGTAGAACAATTAGCGTTGATATATCATTTCCTAACCTTGTTCAATGCCGGTCCTAACTTTCCACTATATCTCGTATGTAGTGGATATTTTGCTTCCTTCCCCAGTGGAAACATAAAGGCTTCTAGTACAGCAACCTGCGTTAAATATTGTTTCACAGTGTTCAAACAAAGAGCGCGAAGAATGAGGCGGAATGAAGTTTGTTATCTCTTAAAACAGATGCAAGTTTTCGCTTGCTGCGGCAGCAAATAGAACGCTTGTGCTAACGTAATTGAGTACACGGCAAGCTGTTTGCCTCGCGCGAACGGTAATTTTGTTAGATTTCAACGACGTTACTCTTCTGCGTCTATGCAACTCCGATAATTAGAAGCCGGCGTTTCAGGTGCGTTACCCCGCAAGGTAACTATGTTTTCATTGCTTGAAGAAGCCCAATGAAATACTCTGGCGGCTCCATCTGCTAGCTCTTTATTTATGAGTGTTGCTTACAGGCAACATACCAGAAAGAAAAGAACCTTTTTTTCTTGCTAAGTTTCAGTATTAAGCACAAAGGTTCTAGTTAAATGTCTTCGGCAAACATTGAAAAAGAAGAAACAAGCGTCATTTGTTGCTTGAGAGTCGGAACTGAGGGCAAGGAAGAAGTTAGCAAGGCGGCTGGCTTTTTTTTGAAAGCATGCGCAGAAGAGACAGACCCTTGCAAGATCTCCGCGGAGCTGAAGTGGTGTCACACACGTAGTGTAAAGCAAATAAAATGTACGCCTATGTTTCACATATGAGGAGACCTGTCTGTACTAATTCCAGAAGGAGCCATAGCGGGCTTGGGGCCACTTGCACCTATAAAACAAAGATTACTTTGCCACTCCTCCCGACTTTCCGGGCGCTGCTGTGGTCTTGCTGGCGCGCCGCTGAGTTTCTCGCAGCACCCTTAAATGGCACTCGCCCCCTGGTCTCACTATTTTGCTATTTCTTTCACTGTCTTGCCATTTGAGGCTCGAGCTGGTTGCCTAAAGATGAAAACATACCGGAGCTATTATTCGGAAATAGATGAGGCGTCTGTATGAAGCAGCGAAAATCCGGAGACCACTCAGCACATCCTAATGGAATGCAAAGAGGTTCACTCAGCGAGAACCGTAGGTAACGTACAGCATCCAGAATCGCTTGGGTTTGAAGGGGACGGAAGCATCAACCGGTCAGCAGGCGAGATAAACAAGAGATGTTTAGAGTATTGGTGGAAAAAAGGCAGGGAAGAGATTGATACGACCGGATATGTGACAGTCACAGCTAGCAGTACAAAGTAGATTTCGAACGAAAAAAAAAATGATTAAGGAGATGTATACAAAAACGCTAGATAAAAACATGTATAGTATAGCTGATACAATCAAGCAGGCTAGGAGGCTATTTTCCACCGTCCCGTTTCAAAGGAGATGCCATTAAAATAATCATAATCATGAGTCGCGTGCCTCTGGGTATCTTGCAACACCATGAGGAACGTATCGCCTACGCAAATCCCGGCAGGCGCCGCCGTAGCACCGTTTCACAGTTTCCGCGTATCGCACTTGCTGCGCCTGCTTTCCTATGCAACAAAACATGCAGGTGCGGGTCTGTGGAGGTCGCGTGCGGCGCTGTAATAGCGTAAACATTACAATCGCCATTAGCCTGAAGAGAGCGCTTGGAGCTGGCGTCTCAACAACGTGCTGGCCACGTATGCAGAATGAGCACGTAAATATGCACCAGCGAAATGGCTCCAAAATGTGCTTCCAGCATCGAGGACAACCAGGCCCGAAAGAAGCGTCTTGCGGAACAGCAGCGTCTTCGCTACGCAGGGAAACGTGGTGCAGGACCGTGAATGTGCGCATACTAATACGCACATGCAATCATAATTATTTCAATAACGGGCAGCCCCGCAATTCAAATAAAGCTTAACACTTCTGCCACGATCCCATGTGTCATGTGAAGCAATGATAACGGTCAACGCTTTCAGAGTTTATGAACAATAACGCACAACAACGCCTCAAGCAAGCACGCCTCCCGGTGTGCTCTGTGGACTACGCAGACAAACGGCAGTTGTGCCGGCTAGGTAACGTTTAACGTCAGCTCACCACCATCATATTAGACTAAATGCGGAAGGAGTCACACATTCGCCGCCACCATCACCGCTACTTATCGTTAATCAACGCAAACAGCATAAAAAGTTTCAAGCTTCGCTTACATCGATTACTACAGTGCGCGGGATCCGTATATCTTTTTTTTCTGCCTTGTGTTTTATCCCTATCGCTGAAAAATTTTCCGCTAAATATTTCTTCTTTCTTTGATTACGCTTACTCCTAAGATATTTCGCACGTATTTTTTTGGAAATTAGAAATATTTTAGGGTGTTTATACGGGTATCGCGAAGTGAGAAAAATTACATCATGTGCAGGCATGTGCGCTAGCACACGTCGCGTTTCTCTGAATAACAGGACTTTTCGAAACAATCGATTTTTAGATTTCGAGAGTGTCTACGTTTCCGTGGTTGCTGCCTTATTCAAGTGGCTATCGCACTCTTCCCGAGCATGATGTCTTGCGTCCAAATATGGACCATGATGGTCGTATTCATGGTGGAAAAAAAATCTCCGGGCAAGCTAAGATGCCTCAGAGAGGCTGGCCAGCTCTTCGATAGGGGTACACGTTTTTGTCGATGTAGGCCCGCTAAAGAACGGTGTAATAGTTTTAAGTAGGCAGGACGGTGAAGCTGCGTGATGTCGCTGTTAATCGCGGTTGTCACTTCGTGTAACTCCCCCGACAGTATCAAACTAAGACGCCAAGAACGACGAGCCCACCTGCAGGCAAAAAAGGTGTCTATCAAAACGTCGGCATTTGTTTCAGAGGCGCTTTAACCTTTTTCGGCAAATTTTCATTAAAATATTTGTTTGCGTTTGTGGGCGCTCACCATCTAGGTGTGTATGTATAGGAACCAAACGCAAAACAATACTTTCGTGCACACACTTAGGCGTATAAGCTTTTCACGAGGAACGTTAGCCATCTCCACCGCTGTTTTTTTTTTGTTATTCTTAGGCTGCTTCTTTCAGAATGCTGAAGCTTTCTGTATTTTCCGCCTGCTCACTTCATCCCTTAGTTATCAGCAGGGTATTGCAGCGTTCCACTACGTCAGCTCTTCGTGTCCGATTTTGTTCACACGCAGTCACGTCTAACTTGCACGCATTTTTCCAACCATTACAGAGCTTCACAAGAAAATTCGTAAGGAACCGCATACGCAGTTTTCTTCTGTTACTGGCTTTCAGGTGCCATCGTAAAACGCTAAGAAACTGTGTTTCAGCACTTCTTCCGTCAAAAAATTATTCCCGAGCCTTCGCAAGAAGACACGGAGAAAAAAAAAACACGAAGACCTTTGAAGATAGCGGTAACCCATTAGTGTCCAAATACATTTTCTCAACGCTCCGCAAACTATTCTGCATAGACGTGAGTGTGTGTGGTAAATGCAAAGTAAACAGAAAATTACACGTAAGTAAAAGTATACTTAAATGGCTGTACTTTGGACCCGAAACTCCTAGGAGCAGATAGCAGTCTATTCGCAAATTTTACAATGAGCACAAGGAAATGAAATAAACTCTAAAACAAAACCCAAGCTGACAAGGCAGTTTTTCGTGCTTTACCTGTGCAGTTTATTTCTTTACCCATATCGAACGAACTCGCCTAATATCCTGTCTTGTGAGCCGGCTTAAGCATAACCTTAAGAACGCTTTTTTTTTCTTTTACAGATAAGTCCGAGAAAAGATGTTGACGATGATGATAATGAAGATTACTTCAAAAATGACAACATATTACTGCAGGAAATAACAAGCACAGTATGTTACAATAATGCTGTCGGGCTTCATTGAACAAAACCAAACATATATTTACGTAAAACTTGCATGTATCAGACGTTTATGCCGCGGGCAAACATTAGAATTATAAAACGGTATCAGACAATGTGATAACAATGCATAAACTAGAAGACAAAAATTTCCTAAACAACAATAATATTTAAACTAAAAAGAAAATTGAGGCAGGAAGTATGTCACAGATTTCAAGAAAACTAAATTTTTTGCGGGGGGAGCAGCTGTTTCGTGTTTGAAATTTGTGACTCACGCACGGAGAGGTATATGGTGGAAGTACAGTAGATAATTAAGTGGAGGAGCATTACCAAGGTAATGTTTCTTTCATTGTTTTCTTTTGGACCGCGCTAATCATAGACGTCTCGACAAGAGGAAACTAGTCGTGATAGCAAGGCTCACGTTTTATCTTCTTCTTATTGCTGCTATGTTTTAAATCGTTCCTTGAATTCTATTCGCAAAAACAGCCTGTCTTTTTTTTTTCGATTTGTTCCTCAAGGATACCTGTCACGACTTCAACATTGTGTTTCTAGCAAGTCTTTGCTTGCATATATATTCAAGTCAGAAGGCGTTTGGAGGGCGCTGCATACTCGAAATCCGGAACGAGCGAGGGTTGAATTATAACTCAACCAACTGCGCGCTTGCCTTTCTATACTTGAAGGTCGCTCAAGGAGCGGCAAAACGGAAGAAGGTAGGCAGAAGAAGAGTCGAAGGAATGCATCCATCTTAGGCCAAAAAAAAAAGAGAACAGGAGACGATATGCATCCTACATAAAATTGTAAGCCAGGATCAAATATATTGCTCACTTTCAATGTCACGTATACCGGATGTAGCACACAGGCTTTCTTGTGCGCGAATGAATGAGGCGAACTTCCCGAACCATCGGCGTTCGCTTCGTTTTGTTTTCCTTTTTTTTTTGTGTGATGTCGGAATTTTTCGAGATTCGGAAAGCACAGAAACCCATCACCCAGTTTTCTACGTGACTCGTTGCAGTTTGTACTTTTTGCCTATATTGCATGCCTTGGGGGCATCTCGGCTCACGTTTTCCGTCCTCGAAGGATACGTTTCTTCGGCTCTTGCTCTGTCTACCTCCATCCGCTTTGTCTGTCCTTGAGAAATCTTTATGTCTTAGTATAAGGGGACGAGTGACATTTTTCAGCAGCTCAAGAATAGACACCGACGAGATTCAAATTAATCAGAAATTAAACCAATAATATTTGAAAAAGTTCACTCGCACAAGTATTACGCACATGTAATCCGTCACTTTCGACTGGCGCCTTTTCAAGAAGCTTGCAAATATTGATCGCGACGGTGATCTATAAGATCTAGCTGTCAAAAAAGCACATTGAATAATCATCGTTCAGTGTCAGTGTTGCGAATTTCCTCAAAAAGAACTAGAAAAGCTAGTAACAGACACGCTCGTATAGAAATATTCTGTAGAAAATACAAGCTCGTAACTGACTGTCAGTATGACTTTATGAAAGAGCGAAATACTGGGATTTGCCTACTTGTTCAAAAAGGAGGTAATCCAGGGAAATCTTCAAAATACAATCATTGCATTAAGTATCTTTTAATACTTGGCATAGTTAGTTTTAAACATAACCGATTTAAATTAACGAGTTATCCGGTTAAGCTTAGTAGATAAAATAGGACACTACAGTTATCGCGGGCCGGCTCCAAAAATGATGCCAAGTTGTTTCAATTCCCTTTCCCAGAATGTTGAACTAAAGAAACATAAATACATACTCAGGCTCCTAGAATGCGAAGTTTCCGAAGTAAGTATAATGGGACCAATGCGTTTTCTTTTCTACATAGCTGCCGTCATAAAAACGTACGATAATTTCAGGTATCTGGCAGGTGCAGATCTCTTCTGTTGTTGCTTATTGATGGAAAGAACATGGATGAAATAACACCTAAAGCTACCGCCATCTCTCATAACTTGGAGCAGTATAGAAAAAAAGCAGCTAATTTCAATAAATAAAGAACAATAATTATCTTTCGAACACACGAAAATATTGAAAAAATAGCCAGAAGCATTGCAATACGTCCTTACCAAATCATTGTTGACAAACTAGTAATTGTAGTTAGAGTCACTTTCTATGAAAATATGTCGCGAAACAACCATATTGAAAACTTACTAACGAAGTTAAGCAAAGCTGTCGGTGTAGTAAATGGTTGGTCGCCACATAATCCCAATTAGTGTAAAAAAGATTAACATTACGATGTATTTATTTCCCATTCGTATTATTCCACATTTATGTGGGGTGAAACTACGCCGACAAGCCTACACAAGCTTACATTAATGAGGGAAAAGGCACTACGCTCGCTTGAGAACGCCTACGTCAGAGAACACACCGATTCACTTTTCCGCAAACAACTTTAAAAGCTGACAGCATTTACATAAAAAAAGCATTCTTAAAAATTTATAATAACACTGCATAAGGCAAAATTGTAATGTATTTAGATTTAGCAAACCTAGATAGAAATATTGCTTGTTATTCTTTTAGGTACCAGCCGCTTTACCAAATTCTTTTCTCCCGTATTCATTAGAGAAGAGAGACCGTACGACTAACAATGCCATCTGTACTGAATTAATATGACGAACGCGATGTATACGTACTTACAGTAATAAATAAATACATATTTTAACAGCGCTAGCCTTGACTGCAAAAAAGAACCGGCTTATTTGTTTGTTTTTTGCCAATATGCATGTTTGCGTAAACTTAAGTTGAACATATAGTACCGAGCTTTCACCTCAGTATTATATTTAGGTCGCTTTTTCATTATCGGTTTCGCACAGGATCGTATTGCAACTTATATGCTTATGTGTAAACATGACCGTGTGTGCATTTTATTCTTATATTGTACTTATACATGGCGTCCATATGTAGTGGCATACCTTTCCTTTTTTTTTTGTTGAACAGAAATATAGTTACTCCAAGGTGAATCGATGTGAAGGGTTACCCTGGATACTGAAATTGTAAAAGAACATGCGTGAATTTTTGTATGAATGCGACTTCCACAACGAAGTCAAACCAAATAGCCCGCCTTTCAGTCTTATTGCGACTGTACGGCTGGCAAAAGCTCGAGAAAGCTTAGATAGAGCAGCGTTCTTGATTAATTAATTAATTAGTTCATGCACTCATTCATTCATTGTCACACTGAAACATTGCTAAGTCTGAATTTTATACGTTTAGTTTGGATAACAATAATAGGTAGAGCCAGTCAAATAAATCAAACGAAGACGGCGGCGAACTTAATCTTGTCAAATTTGCATTTGTTTCTTTTCTGTGAGATTCGAAATAATTATTTTCCCATAGTTTTTTTTGTTTGATGATCGGATTTAGCATTTGCACATCGTTCACTTCACCGTGAGTCCTGGAAGTTTATTTGTGGCCTAAAGGCAACGCACCCCCTCAAGCTATCAGTGCACCTTAACGTTTAAGTCAATACGTAACATTTTCGTAAGTACCACGCACACTTTGCGTTCGATAGTGACGACATGCCCTAGCCAATCGTAATTGTCTAAAATAAAATAAAGTGAGGCGTAAAATTACACGACCACCGAAAGGTTTACTTAAATAGACGTCGATCTTGTAGAAACCAAGGATATCTAATTGCGACGCTGGGTAGGTGTAACAGTAGGTGTAACGTAACCCCTGGTAACGAAAAGTGTGTGTTGCCCCTGCGAAATCTAAAACGTCGATGTCAGCCCCGTACCTAACAAAAAATAACCGAAACTGAGCTGTGTAACACGGTGGGTGGATAACATCATCGCCCTTCCTCGTGGAAACTCCTCAAACATCAGCTTGATAATACCACCACCCACACCACCCAACAGGATCGGCTGCAGAAGCTCCTTTATACGGAGACCCTTAAGCAAGGTCCACAACTGGTGCTTGACTACCTCTGCACCAGATATATCTCCAGGGGACAAGTCAGTTTACACAGCAATTACATCGGTAGCCCCAACCCTACACTAGACGCCGATTTCAGCGTATCTGAAATACATGCTGCTCTACGCAAGCTTAACGGTCGTTCTGCTCCAAGGCCAGACGGGGTCACTAACAAAAGCCTTCGCAATCTCGATGACGAGTCCGTGTCCCATCTGACTGACTACATCAACGATTGCTGGCGCAGTGGTGCCTTTCCAGCTGCCTGGAAGACTGCCAAAGTTATCCTAATCCCAAAGCCTGGCTAACCATCTAGCCTCAATAACTTAAGGCCCATCTCCCTCACTTCATACGTAGGCAAGGTGATGGAACACGCCTTCTTAGCACGCATCAACAGTCACCTCGAGGACAACTCTGTCTATCCCCACACCATCATTGGATTTCGCCCTCACCTTTCTACTCAAGACGCTATGTTGCAGCTCAAACATCAAGTGCTAAACGATCGTTCCCGTAATATGAAAGCCATCCTCGGACTCGACCTCACTCAAGCCTTTGATAACATTTCTCATGCAGCTATCCTTGACCAGGTCTCCAACCTCCACCTGGGAGAGCGAGCCTACAACATTACATTACATTATGGGGTTTTACGTGCCAAAACCACTTTCTGATTATGAGGCACGCCGTAGTGGAAGACTCCGGAAATTTCGACCACCTGGGGTTCTTTAACGTGCACCTAAATCCAAGTACACGGGTGTTTTCGCATTTCGCCCCCATCGAAATGCGGCCGCCGAGGCCCGCGAGCCTACAATTACATCCGTGACTTTCTCTCCAATCGCACGGCTACCCTCTCGGCCGGGGATTTACGATCAGACCAACTTCCCCTTGGCAGCAAAGGCACGCCGCAAGGCTCAGTTATCTCTCCCATGCTCTTTAACTTAGTCATGATTGGCCTTGCCGAGCAACTACAGCAAGTCGACAATATCAACCATACCATCTACGCCGACGACATCACCATCTGGTCTTACCGAGGCAGTGATGGTCAAGTGGAATCAGCCCTCCAAACGGCGATTGACACAGTTGAAGCCTATCTCCAAGGGACCGGGCTGCGCTGTTCGCCGGCTAAATCGGAGCTTCTGCTATACAAGCCCATTCAGCGGGGACGCCCTCCCAAACACCAATCTGATCACCGACCCTGTGACGCCATCACCCTACGCCTTCAAGATGGCAGTCCTATCCCACACGTCTCACCATCTCTACCAACGGCTCCAACGCCTTGGCTCTCAACAAGATCTGTGCCCAATCTCAAAGCACCCTACGACTTCTTAAACGTATATCTAACCGACGAGGGGGACTCAAAGAAGAAAGCCTTCTCCGACTCGTTCAATCCTTTGTCATATGCCACATTACCTACGTTGCTGCGTACCTCAACTGGTACCGGGCTGAGCAAAACAAGCTCGACACCTTCATACGGGGGATCTACAAGCAAGCACTTGGTCTACCGCATTGTACCAGCACTGAACTCTTCAACCAACTGGGAGTTCACAACAACCTTTCCGAACTCATTGAAGCCCAACAACGCTCTCAGCTTGAACGGCTCACCCTTACTGAAACGGGGCGCTTTATTCTGTCCGCGCTTGGCTTCACCTACCATCAGCAACAGGGCCCCAAACAACCGATCCCGACCGACATCCGTAGCTGGATCTACATAGACCCTATCCCTAGAAACATGCACCCTGAATATAACAGGGCCCGGCGCCAAGCTCGGGCCGGAGCGATCATAAAAGCCCTTGCCCACGTACCTGGCGTCACATTTGTTGATGCAGCCCAATACTCCCTTGGCACACGATTTGTGGCCGTCGCCACACGCGATGGAGTCCTACACCACGCCTGTAGCGTCACTGCCCCCACTGCCGAGACGGCTCAAGAAGTGGCCATCGCCCTGGCCACTTTAGATCCCACCTGTCACACCATAGTGTGTGACTCTCGTTCAGCCGTTACTAACTTCAGCAAAGGCCGTATTTCTCCCCAAGCTCTTCGCATCCTCTGCCAGGCACCACACTCTAAAGACAGCATAATCTCCCTAACATGGATCCCGGCCCATGCGGGCCCTGTCCACCCACACCTCCGCAATCTCAACGAGGTCACCCACTCCATTGCGCGAGGCCTAGTCAACCGCGCCGGAGTCACTGGAGATGAGTTGGACACCAGGGACAATCTGACAGCTTATAACGATCTCGTTAAGGCCTTTTACCTCAGTCGCCGAACCTTCCCCCCACCTCACCCAAAGTTCAGCCGGGCGCAGGCTACAACCCTGCGTCTACTACAAACAAACACGTACCCTTCACCCGCCCGCCTCCACCTTATATTTCCAGACGTCTACACTACCCCCAACTGCCGGTGCTGTGGAATTCACACGGCTACGCTTCCGCATATGCTATGGGAGTGCCCAGCACAGTACGCACAGACTAACACCACGACTCTCTCGTCGAGGTTGCATGAGGCTCTGCGGAGCTCCGCCCTCGACGACCAAACCTGGGCGACCCAGCACGCCCGCGAGGCGGCGGCGAGGCAAGCCCTCGACGTCCCTTCGAGGGAGGCTTAGGCCCGGCCATCATAAAGTGCTGGTTCTACAATAAAAGTTTATTCCTCCTCCTCCAAGCCTGCGCGAATTCTGCTGTTATTTTACTATAAGGATTCAAGCAGTTACTTACTAAACTGTGAAATCATGCAAACGCGGGCCTTTATAAAGACTACCATGTTTATAGATCAAGAAAAAGAACACTAGTGCTTAAACCGGTACGATATATGTTGTGGCCGTCGTTTCGTGGTGTTAGCTTGAGCGAAGCGGTGCTCTTTAAAATATTAGCAATGTTGGCACCTCCTCAGCTGCCCTGATTTCTATGGACAGGGAGTCATTTGTGCGTGGAATCATTGTGACGAGTTCTTCGTGTCAATATTTTTCATCATGACTGCGTGCACAGCGAACTCGTCAGGCATAGGGTTTCAACGGTGCAGTTTAATGTCTCGAGCACGCATGGTTTGTCATGAGCATTGGGCTAGTGGCGGGCTCCGGATTTATTCTGACCACCTCAAGTTACTTAACGTTAAGCTAAAGACTAAACAATGGAGGATGATGTTAGCTACACCCCAGTACCCAAAGCAGGGGTTGATATGCATCAGGCAGCATGCTTGAAAGATATACGACAGAGAGTCCCAAGCTTAGTGTGAGTAAATGGGTGGGTACCCTTGAAATATCGAGGAGTGCTTTGTTGATCTAGACACGCAATTGCTCTGTTTAGTCGACGAATCTTGAACTTTGAGATATCTCCCAGGTGTCTGAAACTATAGCGTTCGTGTTTGTCTTTCTGGATCTTTAAGATAGCATGGATTCTAGTCAAATTAAATCAAGTCAAGTTTATTCCCTCCGCGAACGTTCGGGGAAATTGAAGGCTTGAAAAAAATAGAGTGGGCGTATCCAAGTGAGAAGCTTCAAGCGCCCGTTTAAATGAGAATGCTGAATTTGTTTAGAAAACTCGCGTATACAAAACGCCAACGATAATGACACGCACACGAATTCATAGCAGTAAAAAACACACAGTATATCTTCATACAATTTAATTAATAAACTCGAAATCTAAAGTGCGAGATCACGTGATGATTACAGTTTTCGCTTTCTTGAAGAGTGCCAATCTTATGTAACCAAAAATTTTTAAAATGCCTTTTTCTGCAGTTCTCGGTTGTCTCTGTATTGATTCCTAACTGATCCCAATTGGTACGAAGAATTCCTAAAAAGAATCGAGTAACCCCCAAGTATTAAGGCGCATCCAAAGCACCTCCAGTGCACGAGCCTCTTCGCATTCCATCACTGTGGGAGCGTGACCATCGGGGATCGAACCCGCCAACCTCGCAAGAGCAGCAGATCTGTCACTGCCACCTCGCCACTAAGGCGAGTCATGAAGAACGTTGATCATTCGCGCTTCGCAACAGTTGCAAGGCAACGCAAACTTTCCAAATTTTTTCTTTATTCTTCTTCAGCATACCCGGACTAGTTCTAAAATTTCTGCGATGTCGCACCGAATACTTTCATTTATGAACAGATGGAATTAAACTTCAGGCAGGGCATCTTCTCCCTGACTATAGCCAGATGCCCGCAACGGATCGAAAAATGGGGAGTTCATTTATAGCAATGACCGTATCGATCGATTTCGTCTGCGCGACCGTGCGAACTGCCACGGGGCTTCGATTGGCCGGGCGGACCACACGTGGCGCTCAAAGCAAGACTCAAAGGGGAGCGTTTATAATTCGAGTGGTTGCATCGGCCTTTGAGAAGCGTGTGCAAGCGATGCGATAATTTGTCAGAGAGCCGACTCTGCCGAGGAGCAGTCATTAAGTTTACTGCGATAGCAGTTATATGGATACTCCTCACGCATTTCTGCCGTCGCCGTCGCCGTGAGGTTCCGCATGTGGGAAAGCTTGTAAGGGTGAGCCGAATGCGGTTCAATCTTGCGTGCGCGCGCGAGGAACGCGGCTCGGATGCGTGCCCTCTCCGGTCGCGCGCGAGGCAGGGGAGTCATGCGAGGGAGGAGGGGTGTTCTTCTCCGGCGGCCGCTAGGCTGCCTCTTTGTCGTCCTAGCCCACCGCTCCGCATTCACACAAGAAGCAGAGACCCAAGAACAGCGCCTGTCTCTGTCTGTTTCTTTCTACGTCCTCGATGAGTCACGCTTACGCGTTCTGTCAGTGTTAATTTGGTTAGTAAGCGAACGTTTACAAGTTTACACGGCCGCTAAAACTGCTATCCTTACTTCATACGCAATCTACTAATTTGCTATCGCAATCGGTGCTTCGGCTTTTCGGGCGGAACTGCGAATTTCTTTTTCCCTATTGGCTCCACTTGGTATTGTGGCTTGCGCTCTTACACAATATAGAATCGAAATTAAATCAGAAAACCATGCTTTCGCTGAAAAGCGGTAACATGTGAATAAATAGTCGGCGAATTTCAGGTTTGGCTGGGGCGATAACCAGAACAAAAAATGTTTTTTTAAAGGGATGCTAAAGTGAAAAATGATTTCTTCTGCATCAGTAAATTACCGTTCTACAACACCAGAAACACCACTCTTACAACGATAAGACGTTTGGTAAGTCAGAAAAAGCGCAAGAACGAAATACGGGTGGCGACGCCTACTTAAGTTCCCGCGCCTGGGCGATGTGACGTCTCGGAGTTTGATGGCATCTTCTAGGGCCTACTAAATATATATAGCGGTACAGACTGCCTACATTGTGTTCTAAAGGAACCAAATATTAAACACGGCAAGTTTCGGAAACCTTTATACAGCCAACGCAAGCCAAATGCCAAAACATACTTTGGAATCCCTGACGTCACGCTGACGTACCGGCGCTGGGGTTTCGGCGCGAAATTCAAATACTGATACTTTGACCTTCATTTTCTCATCTAATAATCAAACTATTTTTTTTTAAATGACTGCCTGTAGGGTTCTCAAACAATGCTTCATTAGTCCAAACTGATTTATTGCTCCACTTTAGTGTCCCTTTAAGAAGAACTGGAGGGATCACATTTACAGTGAGCAAGGATTTATATTCGACATCAAACTGATAAAAATCAAATAGAGAAAAGGGCATAAACCTTTATTCTTTTTTATTAGCTAGTGTGTTTGTTCCATGTGCCAGAATCCGTAGAGTACAGAAAATACTAACATGAGACAGCCCTCAGCTTTCGCAGGGTATTTGCAGGTGTTTCGTAAGTATCCACTAAGTGGACTGTCCATTTCAGCGCCTGCTGAATGGAAAAACTTCAGAGCCGGCGCTGACGATTGGCGCGTATACCCTGTCAGCTTCGAGCTCTCTCCAATCAGTGCCCGCTGAAATGGACAGTCAATTTTGCCCGCTTACAAAAAAAAATTCATGCAGGAACTCTTCAGGGATTGTGTAAGTATGCGTAAGCACTGTACCGCTTGGTTATCTCCACCCAGTCCGGTTTCATTATCAATGCTATGAAACTTGATAGGACCGCTATGAACGACAGCGCTGCGGCAACACGCACTGCAAGGTGAATCGACGAGGCACGCAAACTACTGCAGGTGGCGGCGCCACGTGCATTCATGACGTCCCGATCATTAGAAGCTGGTATCCATCTTTAGCGCCTTATCCCTCCAGGTGGAACCATTATGCGCCATGCGGATTAAATCTTGAACGCCATCTGCGATGCAGACAAAGAGCGCCGACTGCTGATAGCTTCGCGCGCCGTGTACTCGCCGCTTCGTGTTGAAGAGAGACGTGCGGCCCCATACCTCGAAAGCGATCTGCGAAAGGTGAAGGGTGTGGCGTGTGCTGAGAGATTTGTGACCGAAGTGTTCTCGCTGCTGTACGTTCGTGTGGAAGCGACAGGCAGCGCGAAGAAAAAGCCGTTTGCTGTGGCTGGCTCTACCTATATTGCATGCGTGATTCCAAAGAATGTGCGCACTTTTCGCTCCACTTTTCTGAGTACTCGAAGCCTGCTTCACCTCCGCTGCGGGTCGGCCTGGTATTGCACAATCTCCGGGATTGGCCCAGGTTTTTCTCTTACCTGACGCACGGTTTTCTTGTTGGGTAGGCTTAGAAATGCTTACGCATTTCATATCACCCCTACAACCGCCCCCACGCATGAAGGAGAGCTCGGGGGTCAGAAGGAAGTGAGGCTAGCGTACTGTGAGGTAACGAAAAGAACAACCTCGAAGTATACGCTTCTGCTGACTGCGTTCGCCGGAAGCGATTGCGGTAGCCGGAAACATGTCGCGGCCGCCGTGTTCTACCGCCGCCTACTGCTGCTGCACGTAGGAGCGAGTTCGACTACACTTGGCGCCCGTTGGCAACCTCGTGTAATATTGCGATAGCAACTATATGGACACTCCAGGCTCATTTCTGCCGCCGGCGTGGCGTCGCCGTGAGGTTCCGTATGAGTGAATGCGTGTGAGGGTGAGCCGGCGAACGCGGTCCAATCTCGCGTGCGCGAGCGAGGAACGCGGCCCCGATGCGTGCCCTCTCCTGTAGCGCGCGAGGCAGGGGGGTCAGGCTAGGGAGCAGGGGCGTTCTCCGGCGGTCGCTAGAGTGCCTCGATGTCCACCTCGCCGTCCGCTCCGTACAACCATGGTGCCATTAAAGGAACACTAAAGCGAAACAATAAATCAGTTTAGACTAATGAAGCATTGTTTGAGAACCCTGCAGGCAGTCATTCAAAAAAAAAAATAGTTTGGTTATTAGATGAGAAAATGAAGGTCCAAGTATCAGTATTTGAATTTCGCGGCAAAACCCCAGCGCCTGTACGTCATAGTGACGTCAGGAATTCCAAAGTATGTTTTCGCATTTGGGCCGCGTTGGCAGAGTAAAGGTTCCCGAAACTTGCCATGTTTAATATTTGGTTCCCTTAGAACACAATGTAGTCAATCTGTACCGCTATATATATTTAGTAGGCCCTAGAAGATGCCATCAGAATCCAAGACGTCACAGCCCTCAGCTGCGGGAACTTAAGTAGGCCTCGCCACCCGTATTTCGTTCTTGCGCTTTTTCTGGCTTACCAAACGTCTTATCGTTGTAAGAGTGGTGTTTTTGGTGTTGTAGAACGGTAATTTACCGATGCAGAAGAAATCATTTTTCACTTTAGTGTACCTTTATGTAAACATCTTTTCCCGCATTAAACCATTACTACTACCGCGGCGTCTACTACGGCGTTGGCCACGCGAATCGCGGACGCCGTAGTAGGCGCCTTTGGCGAATGTCGTAGGAACGCTTTGCCGGCGCTCGTGTGTCTTGAGAACGACCTTGGACGGGGTCAAAGTGCACGCCCTCGTGGGCCTCATTTTGAAAGCGATCTGCGATGTTTGCAGAGTGCGCGTACTGCCGGTAGCTTCGTATGCTCTGTGCGTTCGACGTTTCGTTCGCGCTGAAGCGAGATATGCATGAAGGTCAATACAATTTCTGCTGCCCCGCTTGCTGGTGCCCCGATTCTTCACTCAAAAACTTTGACAGCGAGTTTCCACGCTCATCGAGCGAGATGTGTTTATGTTTACTTGTGCGCGCGTACACCGCGCCGGTTAATTTAGTTAGGTCACGTTGTCAGGCTAGTTGTTTTGAATCCATGATCGAACGCGTAAGCGCTATGGAACAAGAACGTAGAAAGAAGCAGACACAAAAGACAGCTCTGTCTCTTTGTGTCTGTTTCTTTCTACATCCTCGTTGAGTCACGCTTCCACATTCTATCATTTTTAATTTAGTTAGTAAGCGAATGTCTGCAAGTTTATATGGCCGATAAATCAACTATCCTTAATTCGTACAGCTATCTACTAATTTGCTATTGCAATCGGTGCTTCTCCTTTCGGGTGGTACTGCCAATTTTTTCTTGGCCTCGATCACGCCGTGGGTGATACAGAGGAGGACAAGGTGCCCTGATTACGGCACTGTAACAAAAACCACTTTACTGTGATGACGATCACCATTGACGATAGAGTGGATGAACGGACTCGAGGACACTAGTTTCAAGCTTCTAACATTGTCGCAGTAAAAGAAAAATTCCCGATAAGCAGAATTTTTTCGAAGCCATTGCGCGTAGCCTAAAAATCATAGTTACAATCTACTACAGCACCGGCGGACAGCATGCTGGTCCACTTCTTGATTTGCTCCGTGTAATCAAAGCGCAGTATATTTGTACGCTTTCACGTGAATACACACCATAGGAATTTGTTGAGCAGAGGTATAGTGGCATGCTCCGTCGAAGGTCTGCACAGGAGAGTGACCAGCGAAAATGCAACTGCACAAGCTCACCTCAATACACTCCAAACATTGTCACTTTTCATCGCAAAAAAAAAACGCTGAAGTCCACTTCAACTAAACGTTTTAAGAAACGAGGAAATCTGGTACCGCGATTTCAGACACGTTGCGGCTAAGAGGCCCACCTGCTTCTATAGTTTCTTTTTTGCCCGCATACCCCACTACTAATCTCCAGGTGGCAAATTACAACCTTCGCAACAGACGGAGAAGTTCACGTAGGCTTAACAGATAATCTGTCTTCGCGAAAGGTACTTTGACACTTTGATACAGATCTAAGTTCAAGAGCCGTTCACTGTCCTCTACTTCACCCTCACGTTCTGTCACTTACTCCACGTGACCCCGGGCTGCTTAGCCACTCAACCCACTCGCCAGACACTCGCCGTGTAATCATCTGAGTGTGTAACGTTCAAAAACAGCTACAACGGTCTGTTATAGAACTCTACTACGTGAAAACATACGTTCTTTTCCAGTATACCTTCTCACTTTCTTATAACCTCAAACACTGTTCTACTCGAACTCTCTATTTTTATCTTCAGCTCTATTTCTTGGTGCTTTGTTGAGTCGTCCTTCGCCCAGTTCTTTGTTTCTTTTTTTTCTTTTTTTGTCTCGAGGTTTTCGTTCAGGTGGCCTCGAGGGAAGCGGTAATTGAGCTTCCTCCGGAGCGTTTCTGCGCAAGTGCTTCTATACAACTTGGCGATCTCCACGTGTGTGGCTGCCACTTTGAACAGATGGCTCGTCCCCTAACAAGTCCATTACGCCGTGCTCGCTTCCGAAGTCACTCCACAAGACTGTCAAGTGCACTTTTCTTCTGGCACAGAACCTTTGAAGAGTGATTCTACACAGGTTTGCTAAGGTTCATCCCCCTGACCTTTCTTGCGTCTTAAACATCTCTTTCTCTGTCTTCATACGTCAGAACACGACCAAAGCTGCAATGCAAAAAGGCAAAGAAAGATTTGCAAGGAGAGGCTGGATATCGTTGTGCGCCGTTATGCGCGTTATAATGTGACAAAATGAACCTGCCTGAAGGTACATGCGGTTCTGTTCCTCTTTCTCTCAAGAGATATCGCAAACATCCTATTCTTCCTCCTGTAGAGAAATACATGTACGTGCGCGCGCATGTGTGTGCGTGGGTGATTGTGTGGGTGTAGATTCTACTAAAAAGTGTAGTTACAATGAGCGCAAAAAATGCAGATGCCACGCACTGTGGGAATCGATGTAAGCGAAGCTTTGTCTGCTGTTTCTGTCCATTGACATTATTTGGCGGTGATATCGACGGCACACGACAGTCGTGACGTTATGTGAAATGCTACCTTTACCTGCTCCGCTCGACACTTCATGCGAGCCTTCGTAACACAGGCACGTAAGCCACCACTATATTTCGCCCTTTCTGTCTACTATACGCAGCTGAACCCTCTCCCACGTTGGATAATATGCCCCCATACCACCCGGATCCATCCTTGTACCACCCAGCCTCAGAAATCGCTCAATGGGTCGAAGAGTGCCGCGAACTAGCACGCTCAATTTGATCGGTGATACAAGATCTTCAACAAGAACGCCTTGACCTCGCTCAACCTGCCCCTACTTTCCCTGTTGGCTCGTTGGTATAGCTTTCCGTTCCATGCCACATCCCCGGTCTCTCCCGCAAGTTTGCAGCGAAATGTCACGCTCCCTACCGCATCGTTCAATGCACGTTGCCGGGGAACTACGTCGTCGAGCCTGTGACGCCTCCCATCGACAGAGGCTGCCGCGTCTACCATCCTCTTGTGCGCGCATGGCCTTGTGGCCGCCAGGTTGGCTCCTCTTCGCCCCCGGAGCCAATATTACGGGGAAGAGAGCCAGAACTATTGAGAGAAGACGACGAAGTCCGGCAGGCCGGAGAGACGCTCTTGGGTCAAGGCTGTTGTTGTCTACCTCCTCATATATATATATATATATATATATATATATATATATATATATATATATATATAGAGAGAGAGAGAGAGAGAGAGAGAGGGGAGAGTTTCCGCAACAAAAAAAAACTAAATAAGCAATCCCTTTCTCATTTTCCTCCACTACAACGTTATTTCTGGCGCATGTATTCCACTTACGCACCTCGTGTTGCGTTTGTCAGTTACACTGTAAGTTAACGAGCGCTATAAACTTTTACGCCACTAGTACTGGACACCTTTCTCGGGCGTGTTTACGTTCTTGGTAACGGTCTCGTCCGGCATATAATCTCGTAAACAACTGCACCATGTCGTTCGGACCGTGGAAGCGAGCTATATTTAAGGGGGCACGTTACACCTTCGACACCTGGACGCTCCATCGACCTGCTATCAAACGGGAAGGTGCGGTTGGGGCTCAACTGTGTCGGGTAGTAAACCTCGCGCGAGGCTGTTTTGTTCCATGCCATTCTCATGTTTCGATGCCTTAGTTGAAGGCATAGCGTCTTGTGCATTCTTCCACGGTAAGAGAACCTCCGCTGATACAACAGCGGGCTGTCCTAATTTTGGCGTTGATTGTCATTACGACGCTGCATGTGGCAAGTGAACGCCCACTAACTCAGCGCTGACAGAAGGAAGCGCAATCTGCAACTGCGCCTGTTCGGGCGAGAGAAAATTGTATTTCTCGTCAGATATTCTACAAATAATGAATGACACAAAAAATTGCGTCTCTGTGGCTAGACCGAAAAGCCCTTCCGCTGTTAACGATGTCGATTTATCCCATGGCTGACGCCCTTGTGTTTAAGGCTGCAAAAACTAGTGAGGCATCTCTGTGTCTTCTCAAAATTAAGTTCCGGAATTGAATTACTTCGTACCAAGAGCATCTACAACTCAAACGTGCGTGCTCTCAATGTTTGCAACAACTTGTCATTCACGTACACTTCCGTATACGTTGTTCTTAAGGCACTGCCTAGCGTCGCAGAAGTTTTCAGAGGAGCAGCCATTGTAGAAATTCAGGCGTTCTCGTTGGACCAGACTCTAGAGAACAGTTGTGGTGTGCGACTTATTGCAAGGTATACGCCAAAGAACGGTCACGCTTTTCTGCGGCATTGTTGGAACGTGTCCCGTGTAGACCGCTACCACAACTGACGACGCTACGTAGCGGCCAAGAAATTTGCATACACATTGCACGTCCCGACATTCCTCTGCGGCATCGAGACTGCAGACATCATTCTCAGCGCCTTACGCGAACCAGAGCGTTAATGAGAACTGTGAACAGCTTTGCACGTCAGACCAGCGGCTGGCGCCAAAACCGCGAATCAGGGTACGGCGCCCAGAAGCGACCTATAGTTAAGTTCCCTAACGCTAGGCTGCCCTTGGGCAAACAAAGGTTACGGTTATGCGTTCTCCACGGACGTTCACGCTAATCGAAAGCGTGCTTAGGGTCATTCCGTGATGCTTGCCGCCAGACAGCGTTGCCTGAACGAGCCTCAATTGTTCTAACATTTTTCTAGACTCGTCGAAACATTTGGCTTGTGAACTTCGGGACAGCCGTTTGTGAACGCATTCGTTGAGAGAGAGAGACTGGCTCGTGTCGAAAATGCCGGATCTTCGCAGACTCAAGCACCCCCTGAAAATTCGGCAATCGGGAAGACGAGCTGGTTATGAAACACATACTACCTCACCATTGCGATTCGCGTTTATTTTCGGTTGTCATACCTTGACAATGGAAGGCTGATTGTCATGGCTTACAATAATTGTGTGTTGCTTTTGATTACGTCGTCAATGTTGCACTGTAGTCCGAACATGGACCAAGCTGCGGAATGATGGGAGCTATCTATATATATCAAGTGAGCATATCTAGATGCAAATCTGATAAATGTACTTTGCCACTGTGCACGAATATAGGTCGAAATAAAGCCATAAGTGCACAATTTTGCATAAACTTTGATTTTTTCTTTGATTTAGTGCTTCTACACGGCTATTCCATTCTAAATTTTATGACTGTCATTCGGCTAGTGACAAATTATCCAGATTTCCAAGATTACCTCTTGTCGTGAAGCCAACAAACTGAAACCAACAGCCGCTTTTATTTAGTTTATTTGCCACGTGTTGTTTTAAAGTCCTGTAGCAGCACCACTTGGGTGCCCGAAGTTTTCCTTACCACGCAACTTCCAGCAACGATCCACTAATACCCAAGCTACAGCGTGCTCACCCTAACCGTTGTGTCCATCGAGGCCTCACTTGAGATGAATGTCGCTGGCCCGAGACGCAATATCATCCTCCTTACAAGGACGATCTCAGCTTGGGAGTTAGGGTACAGCGCGGTCCCTCTAACTACTCCAAATTTGGACGTCGACAATGCTTATTAGCTAAACCGAACGGTGTGCTTAAAGAAGGGGTGGGCGGGGGGAGGAGAGAGAGAACAGCAAAGGAAGGCATTTTCGCAGGCGTGAGGAGCGTGTTTGCATAATGAGATAAGTGGATAACGCAAGGACCGCCGCGCGCCCCGAGAATGCAACGCTGGCTTTTACACTATGCCTGTTCGCTCCTGCATCTCACTAGCGTAATGCAGAATGGCTCTTACACGGATCACGACAAGGTACCGTGCTTCCCACAATCGACGTCATGACACAGCCTTGTGCAGCTTTTCTTTATCTTGAGGCCTTTCCTGACGACGTCGAAAAAGTGAGAGGCCCTTAAATAAAAGGAGCAACCAGGTTGCGATGATAAGCTAGCAGGATGCCCATTTATTCATTTCATAATCAGTTTTATTTTGTTCTCGACAAAAAGCTATCATATACAAGCCAAAAAGATTGTCGAACCTTAGAGCCACCATGGCTATCATCGGGTCCATGGAACGTAAGAAATGTGTTTTTTTCCTCAAAGTGTTACCACGCGCTGCGGTCAGCCATCATTTCGTTTCTGAATTTCTTACACATCTAGCAGCTCCATTCCGCTGGTCGACATAAATTCGATCGTTCCTAGAAATCATGCAAACGTAGTAACCGTCGTCGTCGTAGTCTTACTGCTGTCGTCACACACGCACGCACACGTACTCGCGCTGATTCTAGTTCGCTGCACGAGCGTCGAACACACACAAATACCGGATTAACACCAACACATCGGTCAACCCGGTAACGCCTCGCGGATCCCCAAGCAATGCTGCGAACTCAACTGCCTGCAAGACATCCTCATGGGACAGCGCAGAGAACGGGGACACAAGGAAGCAAGAATGCAGGACAGCGCTCACTCGCAACTTACTCTATTGGAAAGCACACACATAGTCAAAACGTTATCACCTACGCACACGTCCTCTCACATCAACGAAGTCAATTTCAATGCATTTACAAACGGCGAGCTGTTCAACTTACCCAAATGTCAAATGCCTTCAAAATGCTCGCATAACGTCGATTCCCGAAGTGCGTTGAATCTGCACAAACCTTTTGTTTTCTCTGTTATTATTTCATCCACTCTCTGACTCGCCGTTGTAGCCCAGTGGCTATGGCGTTGCGCTGCTAAGCGTGAGGTCGCGGGATCGAATCCCGGCCACGGCGGCCGCATTTCGTTGGGGGCGAATTGCGAAAACAGCCGTGTACTTAGATTTAGGTGCACGTTAAAAATCCCCAGGTCGTACAAATTATTCCTGAAACCCCCACTACGGCGTGCCTCATAATCAGATCGTTGTTCTGGCACGTAAAAGCCCATAATTTATATTTAATTTTAAACAATGCTCATCGAGAAATGTGTATAGAAGTGAAATTTTGCTCATGGTGAGCACATGAAGTGATAGCAGGATCACTAATGAGAACATTAAATAATAGCGTAATCGTAAATCCCGCACGTAACTTCTTACCAAGTTGCAAGAAACTTTGGTATCACGATGAAGAAAACAACGCGAATAGCACGGCAAAAGTCAAGACAAGTGGACAGCCTTGTGTCATTGTCTCTTTCTCTCTCTCTCTCTCTCTCTCTCTAGTTTTAATGTTGTCAAAGTGCAGAATAGTGTGTGTGAGAAGTGAAGTGTGGGAAGTCATTCAAGTAGTATATATATATATATATATATATATATATATATATATATATATATATATATATATATATATATATATATATGCACTGTTCTGCTCTGGACCACGTCCAGTTGCCTAACACTCCTCGAAGAGTAAGGAGGTGTGTTGAGTGAGAGAGAAAGAGAGAGAGAGAAAATGATAAATGAAAGGTAGGGAGGTTAACCAGGACTGAGCCCGGTTGGCTACCCTACACTGGGGAAAGGGAAAGGGGGACGGAAAGATTAAAAAAAAAAGAGAAGAGAAAGTCCACTGGAGATATCAGTCGGTCACTCAGTCCGGATCACAGACGCTGACTCAATCCGGTCGCTTTCAAATATCGCAGCAGCGCTTTTGTGGCCTTTTGTAGCTGTCCATTTTTTGTAGCTGTAGCATTTTTGCAGCTGAGTGAGCTCCTAAACAACCCTGTGCACTGCGTGCAATGCACGACGGCACCCGCTACATGCGCTTATTCCGTCGAGCATGACATTCTATGCCGCAAACAATCATTCAAGCAGGAAATATGGCCACTTGGAGGAAACATTCCTACCTCGCAGCAAGATGTGAAAAACGCGATTTTTCCTTCGTCACACGGGCTTTTCAAGAGTAAATTGTTGCGGCTCGTTAAACCGCGCGGGCTTGTTGCAGCTCCTCTCTGACGAACTGACCCAGGAAGTTTAACACGCACGCGTATGTTCACGCGCGTCGTTGGACGGCTTTCCCGCGCGCCTTGCAGTAACGCACCGATTGGTCGGGTAGGGTGACAAAGAAGAGGCATCTGTCAAAGAGTGTAACGGCCGAAAGGGGAGCGCGTCGTCCAAAAGTGTGGAACGAGCGAATTCGCAACCTCAAGCAAGAAGAGACCGGAACGTAGCTGCGTCACCACCACGGCCAGCTTGAGACACGCGTGACGGGTAATTGACTTCCTGCCACTTGCTTAAAGGTATATGATCAATTTGTCAGCACTTTACAATAGAGAGTTTCAACCTGAACAGACGCGGAACAGTTTTATTGCGATTAGGAACATTTGGGAACCGAACCCACTTTCCGTATTGTTCGCACGTATTCCACCTCTTTCACGCAATATTGGGTGACTGCGTAGATGCGGCTCATCAATGAAGCTCTTTCACACCAGCTTTAAATGCGATGTGCCGCAATAATTCTTCAATGCTAATTCACAATAACGTTTACAGTCATTCAGGGACAGCGGCATTCGTAGTATACAGCAGTATAATGTGATATACAGCGGCATCGGCACGATCCGCTATCAAGACGCTGATGTGTTACTTTAGCCGTACGAAAATGTCTGGCAAATTGTGACTGCATTGTGTGACGTAGCTCATTTGTATGACTGTGTGGTGTCGTTTCGCAGACTTTGCAATAGCTCCCGCTGAGAGCGTTCTGTGTGTATTTTTTTTTCTTTTCTTTTTCTGTCACCTTTTGCAGCCCTTTCCTCCTTTCCCAGGGCATCGAAGCCAACAGGAAATGCCCTGTGGTTAACGTTTCCCTGAGTTCTACTCCTTCTCAACGACTTAGCTGGTGCTGCCTTGTTTGTTATAAATCTGTGTCGAAACGCAAATTCGAGGGGCGTAGTTCTCGGGCGTCTTTTGCATCCGTAACTAACGCGAGCCATTCCAGTAAGTTATTCTTGGCGATACAGTCACTGATGCAACGACCGACACATTATCCTGTGCATTATCGTTATCCACATTATGGTTATCCTGTGCGAGCATGAACGAATTTATTCCCATCTAGGACAAGATGTCGGGTTTCGTCACATTTCAGCCATCACCGTCAACGTCGGCCCTTTCATGCTACCTTCGGTGGCAGTTAGCGTTTTCCTTTTAGGGATCTTGACAAGTTCAATCTAGATGGTTAGCTTAAAAGATCTAACAATGGCCCTCAGCTAAGACAACATCTGCTATGCAAAAAAAAAAGCACTTAGAGGATACCCATAAAGATAGGTGTCTCAGAGCCTGGCTTGAGTCCTTTCTTTATTGTTGGAAAGTTATGCATTTAATTTTTTTATTTCTTCGTTTGGACGTACCCGTGTCGTAATAGTATCGTGTTATCGCAGAAAAAGGGCTTTAAAACAAACAGCGTCCCTCACGGACGTGTTCCGACAGCCGCAACACGCGAGTTCCGTTGAAGTTATGGAATATTAGCAACTCGTTGTGCAGTTCACGCACGTGCGGCAGCGAATTTAAACCAACCACACCGCCTTCCGACAGTAGTGCAGGCAAGCACGCTAGCAGCCGCCCGACGTCTGGCGCGCTTTCGCAAGAATCCCATATAACCCAGATATCCCAATATCCCAGATACAAAGCAATTCCAAATGGAGTCAATGCAAGAAAAATGCTCCATCTTATTCTTGCAAAAGGTGCCCAAGCTTGTGGCGGCCGTCTGTGAGTACTTCGCCATTCCATCAACGTCGGACGCGTTCGTCCGCTCACCGTTCAACACATCTTCGTAGACAAAAGCTACGACCAATATAGCATGGCAGGCTTGGAGTATTGGCCCGTCACAGCAGATTCTTTCTAGATGAGGCTTTAAATGTCCCAGGAGACACCGCGCTGTCAGCACTTGGCGTCTAGACAACTTCCTGAGACGTGCTGCTTAATATAGACGAACGAGCTTACGAGCTAGAGAGCAGTACCTGCAGTGCCCATAGAGGCGCACGGATTCCTGTGACGTAAGCTGCAGTACGTGTGCACCTCTTCAAACTCCCTCAAGATGCAGGCTGAGTTTGCTCTTTTTTTGTTTAGTGCCTTCGTTATTGCTTGCTCGGCGAAAGTACTCGCAGATGTCGGCGTTATGCAAACGTGCTTCTTGGTGCGTGTTTCGGCGAACTCGTTTCGTCGATGCTGTTTCCGATGCGCCGTGTTGCTCAATCTTGAATATTTTGTTTTCTCAGTGGTAAACTGGAGGAAGACGAAGAAGACGACTAGTGCGGATGCGATGATTTCGGCTTCTGGTTTTTTCAATGATTTCGGTTGGTTTCCTTCCTCGAAACCGAGTAAATTATGCGTTAATCGACGCAGCAAGTTGTGAGGACTTCACCGGTACCGGACGTTTCACGGTGGGTGACTTTTTCGGCGTTTTACGAGTGTGTGAAGTTCCGACTGCGCCGCGGCACAGCCAACCCTAGCGCGGTAGCTAGGCCTAACCTCGGCGAGGCAGCGCGGGTAGGCCTGGGCCTAGCCCTGTGACCACGGGCCAAGATGGAGCGCAGGATGGAGATCGTGGAGGGAGAAGACATCTCTCAAGAAGAAGCAAGCAGCCCCGGCTGGATGACGGCATATGGCCGCAAGAACAGCAAGGGGATGAGAGCGGCGACTACTACCCGCGAAGGCAACCCAAGACGTGGCGAGCGAAAGGACGGAGGCCGCACTGCCGCCCCACGGAGCGCGTACCAGCGCATCGTCGCCACTTCAAGGCTCCCTCGACTGCCGAGGGACACGTATCGCATCATCGTCAGGCCAAGGGACGGCCTGAACGTGACCAAGGTTAGCCAAATACGTTTCGAGCAAGCCCTAGCCATGGCGGCGGCCCTGGCTCCAGCCGAAATTGAAGAGGACACCATTTGCCCCAACGGTACCCAAAACATCTACGTGGTGTGTACTCCTTACGAGAAAAATGCCTGCGCCTACGTAAAGGCACAGCAAGTCCGACTAGGCGAAAGCACGTACCGGATCTCTGTGTACCCGGCTCCCCCCGACGACACGTGTAAAGGAGTAATACGGGGTGTCGACGTGGATGTGAACGAGGCTCAACTCCGAGCAAGAATGCAACGCTGGCTTTTACACTATGCCTGTTCGCTCCTGCATCTCACTAGCGTAATGCAGAATGGCTCTTACGCGGATCACGACAAGGTACCGTGCTTCCCACAATCGACGTCATGACACAACCTTGTGCAGCTTTTTTTTATCTTGAGGCCTTTTCCGACGACGTCGAAAAAGTGAGAGGCTCTTAAATAAAAGGAGCAACCAGGTTGCGATGATAAGCTAGCAGGATGCCCATTTATTTATTTCATAATCAGTTTTATTTTGTTCTCGACAAAGAGCTATCATATACAAGCCAAAAAGATTGTCGAACCATAGAGCCACCATGGCTATCATCGGGTCCATGGAACGTAACAAATGTGTTTTTTTTTTCCTCAAAGTGTTACCACGCGCTGTGGTCAGCCATCATTTCGTTTTTGAATTTCTTACACATCGAGCACCTCCATTCCGCTGGTTGACATAAATTCGATCGTTCCTAGAAATCATGCAAACGTAGTGGCCGTCGCCGTCGTAGTCTTACTGCTGTCGTCACACACGCACGCACACGCACTCGCGCTGGTTCTAGTTCGCTGCACGAGCGTCGAACACACACAAATACCGGATTAACACCAACACATCGGTCAACCCGGTAACGCCTCGCGGACCCCCAAGCAATGCTGCGAACTCAGCTGCCTGCAAGACATCCTCATGGGACAGCGCAGAGAACGGGGACACAAGGAAGCAAGAATGCAGGACAGCGCTCACTCGCAACTTACTCTATTGGAAAGCACACACACAGTCAAAACGTTATCGCCTACGCACACGTCCTCTTACATCAACGAAGTCAATTTCAATGCATTTACAAACGGCGAGCTGTTCAACTTACCCAAATGTCAAATGCCTTCAAAATGCTACGCATAACGTCGATTCCCGAAGTGCGTAGGATCTGCACAATTTTTTTTTTGTTTGTTTTCTCTGTGATGATTTCTTCCACTCTCTGACTCGCCGTTGTAGCCCAGCGGCTATGGCGTTGCGCTGCTAAGCATGAGGTCGCGGGATCGAATCCCGGCCACGGCGGCCGCATTTCGTTGGGGGCGATCGAATTGCGAAAACAGCCGTGCACTTAGATTTAGGTGCACGTTAAAAATCCCCAGGTGGTACAAATTATTCCTGAAACCCCCACTACGGCGTGCCTCATAATCAGATCGTTGTTCTGGCACGTAAAAGCCCATAGTTTATATTTAATTTTAAACAATGCTCATCGACAAATGTGCATAGAAGTGAAATCTCGCTCATGGTGAGCGCATGAAGTGATAGCAGGATCACTAATGAGAACTTCAAGTAATAGCGTAATCGTAAATCCCGCAGGTAACTTTCTTACCAAGTTGCAAGAAACTTTGGTATCACGATGAAGAAAACAACGCGAATAGCACGGCAAAAGGCAGGACAAGTGGACAGCCTTGTGTCATTGTCTCTTTCTCTCTCTCTCTCTCTCTCTCTCTAGTTTTAATGTTGTCAAAGTGCAGAATAGTGTGTGTGAGAAGTGAAGTGTGGGAAGTCATTCAAGTAGTATATATATATATATATATATATATATATATATGCACTGTTCTGCTCTGGACCACGTCCAGTTGCCTAACACTCCTCGAAGAGTAAGGAGGTGTGTTGAGTGAGAGAGAGAGAGAGAGAGAGAAAATGATAAATGAAAGGTAGGGAGGTTAACCAGGACTGAGCCCGGTTGGCTACCCTACACTGGGGAAAGGGAAAGGGGGACGGAAAGATTAAAAAAAAAAGAGAAGAGAAAGTCCACTGGAGATATCAGTCGGTCACTCAGTCCGGATCACAGACGCTGACTCAATCCGGTCGCTTTCAAATATCGCAGCAGCGCTTTTGTGGCCTTTTGTAGCTGTCCACTTTTTGTAGCTGTAGCATTTTTGCAGCTGAGTGAGCTCCTAAACAACCCTGTGCACTGCGTGCAATGCACGACGGCACCCGCTACATGCGCTTATTCCGTCGAGCATGACATTCTATGCCGCAAACAATCATTCAAGCAGGAAATATGGCCACTTGGAGGAAACATTCCTACCTCGCAGCAAGATGTGAAAAACGCGATTTTTCCTTCGTCACACGGGCTTTTCAAGAGTAAATTGTTGCGGCTCGTTAAACCGCGCGGGCTTGTTGCAGCTCCTCTCTGACGAACTGACCCAGGAAGTTTAACACGCACGCGTATGTTCACGCGCGTCGTTGGACGGCTTTCCCGCGCGCCTTGCAGTAACGCACCGATTGGTCGGGTAGGGTGACAAAGAAGAGGCATCTGTCAAAGAGTGTAACGGCCGAAAGGGGAGCGCGTCGTCCAAAAGTGGGGAACGAGCGAATTCGCAACCTCAAGCAAGAAGAGACCGGAACGTAGCTGTGTCACCACCACGGCCAGCTTGAGACACGCGTGACGGGCAATTGACTTCCTGCCACTTGCTTAAAGGTATATGATCAATTTGTCAGCACTTTACAATAGAGAGTTTCAACCTGAACAGACGCGGAACAGTTTTATTGCGATTAGGAACATTTGGGAACCGAACCCACTTTCCGTATTGTTCGCACGTATTCCACCTCTTTCACGCAATATTGGGTGACTGCGTAGATGCGGCTCATCAATGAAGCTCTTTCACACCAGCTTTAAATGCGATGTGCCGCAATAATTCTTCAATGCTAATTCACAATAACGTTTACAGTCATTCAGGGACAGCGGCATTCGTAGTATACAGTAGTATAATGTGATATACAGCGGCATCGGCACAATCCGCTATCAAGACGCTGATGTGTTACTTTAGCCGTACGAAAATGTCTGACAAATTGTGACTGCATTGTGTGACGTAGCTCATTTGTATGACTGTGTGGTGTCGTTTCGCAGACTTTGCAATAGCTCCCGCTGAGAGCGTTCTGTGTGTATTTTTTTTTTCTTTTCTTTTTCTGTCACCTTTTGCAGCCCTTTCCTCCTTTCCCAGTGCATCGAAGCCAACGGAAAATACCCTGTGGTTAACGTTTCCCTGAGTTCTAGTCCTTCTCAACGACTTAGCTGGTGCTGCCTTGTTTGTTATAAATCTGTGTCGAAACGCAAATTCGAGAGGCGTAATTCTCGGGAGTCTTTTGCATCTGTAGCTACCGTGAGCCTTTCCAGTAAATTATTCTTGGCGATACAGTCACTGATACGACGACCGACACATTTTTATCGTTATCCTGTGCGAGCATGAACGAATTTATTCCCATCTAGGACAAGATGTCGGGTTCGCCACATTTCAGCCATCACCGTCAACGTCGGCCCTTTCATGCTACTTTCGGTGGCAGTTAGCGTTTTCCTTTTAGGGATCTCGACAAGTTCAATCTAGATGGTTAGCTTAAAAGATCTAACAATGGCCTTCAGCTAAGACAACATCTGCTATGCAAAAAAAAAGCACTTAGAGGATACCCCTAAAAATAGGTGTCTCAGAGCCTGGCCTGAGTCCTTTCTTTATTGTTGGAAAGTTATACATTTAATTTTTTTTATTTCTTTGTTTGGACGTACCCGTGTCATAATAGTATCGTGTTATCGCAGAAAAAGGGCTTTAAAACAAACAGCGTCCCTCACGGACGTGTTCCGACAGCCGCAACACGCGAGTTCCGTTGAAGTTATGGAATATTAGCAACTCGTTGTGCAGTTCACGCACGTGCAGCAGCGAATTTAAACCAACCACACCGCCTTCCGACAGTAGTGCAGGCAAGCACGCTAGCAGCCGCCCGACGTCTGGCGCGCTTTTGCAAGAATCCCATATATCCCAGATATCCCAATATCCCAGATACAAAGCAATTCCAAGTGGAGTCAATGCAAGGAAAATGCTCCATCTTATTCTTGCAAAAGGTGCCCAAGCTTGTGGCGGCCGTCTATGAGTACTTCGCCATTCCATCAACGTCGGACGCGTTCGTCGGCTCACTGTTCAACACATCTTCATAGACAAAAACTACGACCAATATAGCATGGCAGGCTTGGAGTGTTGGCCCATCACAGCAGATTCTTTCTAGATGAGGCTTTAAATGTCCCAGGAGACACCGCGCTGTCAGCATTTGGCGTCTAGACAACTTCGTGAGACGTGCTGCCTACTATAGACGAGCTTACGAGCTAGAGAGCAGCACCTGCAGTGCCCATAGAGGCGCACGGATTCCTGTGACGTAAGCTGCAGTACGTGTGCACCTCTTCAAACTCCCTAAAGATGCAGGCTGAGTTTGTTCTTTCTTTGTTTAGTGCCTTCGTTATTGCTTGCTCGGCGAAAGTACTCGCAGATGTTGGCGTTATGCAAACGTGCTTCTTGGTGCGTGTTTCGGCGAACTAGTTTTGTGGATGCTGTCTCCGATGCGTCGTGTTGCTCAATCTTGAATATTTTGTTTTCTCAGTGGTAAATTATGTGATGCGATAAACAAGAGCTCTTTGCGCGTAGAGTAACTGGCTGAATAAATTTCGCCACGCTCCGCATCGACTCTTCCTTGGTAAAATATTTCTAAATATTTTTTTTTTTTTATCTCGGTCTCAACAATGATAGACAAAAAGACTCGAAGATGAGGCAAGTAGTGTTCCTTTCGTTCGAGACTTGTAAAATGGTCACTTTCATAATTTGTTGCAATTATTGTCCACGAGATGCGTCGCTGTTTTGATGACACGATAAAATTTTGTTTCGGTGTACTTTAAACGTTCGCCAGCGAATTTACATCATCATAGGTATTATTAGTATAGTCATCAAATGGCACTACTGCAACCATCGTTCCTTCGCCGCTCTTGCGGTAGTGATCGTCGTCATCGGCGCTCTGTTAAAAAAATTAATGTAACATTTTTGAGGTTATACGTGCGAAAACTATTGTCTGGCTATGGGGCACATCGTAGTGGGAGACACCGTAAGGACTTCGACTACCTGGGGTCTCTTTACCGGGCCCCCAATCCATGGTACACAAGTTTGTTTTTATTTGGGGGGGGGGGGGGGGGAGGTATTCCTCCATCACGAGAATGTGGCCACCACGACTGAGATTCGAACCCTTGAACTCGTTATTAGCAGTGCGATGTCAAAGCAGGAGAGATGCCAGGGTGCTTACATGCGGCCGTTGTCGTGGTGATTTCGTGTGGAAACTATTGGCTCTCGAAGCTTCGACAATGCGGTAGCAGAGCTTCGTTATTTCTGCGGCGTGGTGGTATTCAGTCAATACAACAGGAACATGATGTCATATCATAGCGACACGTTTTTCTATGCACGTGAAAAGTTTTCTTTATTTTTATACCGCCGTTCCCACAAAATTGATTATTCCACTTGAATTCTGCATCAACTTCGCACAAGCTACTCGGGCAGGTTGTCGCATCGTGGGACCAGATAAGAAACGTTTCTGTGTCCTAAACGAAACGCGTATTTTTATTTTATCGAGAGTTTGAAAAACACGTCGCAATCACTTGTCCATCACAAACCGCTAATGGAACAGATCGTCTGCGAAAAAGCATTTCCATTTGGCCGAATCAAACGCCCATTGTAAGAGCTTGTTTCATCACTTTCTGATGCAGCGTGCTTGAGCAAGCAGTTGCGGTTACGAGAAGTAGAGAAGGTATTCGACGCATTAAAGCAGGGCCCTTGTCCCAGGACGTTTCTTAACGATGTCCAGAAGTGAATGCGGAGCACAAAGGGAAGTGAGTAACGAGTGAGGGTGGTTTCTATTGTATCTACTCCCTATGTTCAGGGTGTGTCAGATGCTGTTCGGAGGGCTTTGCGTCCGCTGGGCACAGAAACCGTTTTGAAACTCCATTATACCTTGCGGAATGCGTTCACAAAACCGAAAAACCGCACCCCTGCGGACGATCAGAGCGGGGTCATCTACAAAGTCCGATGTGGGGATTGTGACATACATTGGCGAAACGGGCAGAAAAAGGCCAACGAGATTGAAATAACACAAAGGAGACGTTGCCAAGGCCACCCATGCAACGCGTTCTAAGACCAAACTTGTCGAACACTGCTGGACGACAGGGATCAGCTTCGACCTGAACAATGTGACGACGCTGGTCTGAGAGCAAAAGTTGGGCGAAAAGAAAACTCCTGGAATCGTGGTTCGTCCGTGATGACGAAACTGTGTGCGACACCAACCGTGGCCCCCTGCCGGACGTGTACAAGGAAGTGTTGGACGGGTAGACCGGACCTCCCTTCATTTGTGTCAGTGTATACCGAAGATGCCACCTGCATAGGTCACGAGACGTGTATACCCTTTTGTTTTAATTTGTCATAATAAGTTGGAGTAAACTTATTTTCAATCTTGAATTCACCCTGCTTTTGGGACCTTTTTGCGTAGGTCTCTATTGTAGAACGCGATGAATGAAGGTTGACAAGCAATAAATCTGATTTATAAATGCTTCCTTGGCAGAACGAGGGGATGAGAACTGTCCGTCTTTAACTGACTTTTTTGACGAACCCTATACCTCAACGTTGCGGGTTACGCTCCGAAAAATTACGGTGGATCTCGGTTTCGCCGCCAAACGAAGTCTGGTAGTCAAGAAACAGCTATGAACGTGGCAGTACCTCCAAATACGTTTTCTTATTTCTTGTATTCTTTTTTTTTTCCTTCAGCAGCACGTTCCCTTTATTTCAGAGAGAAATAGAAGAAAGAAAAAACAGCATCTAATTTGAGGCCCTGAATCTTTTATAGTCGGCTTTTTTGCACCAAGAGTCCCTCAGCAGCAAAGCATCCTTTTCAGATGCACAGCAAGAGAAGTTCGCGAAGAAAATGACTTGTTCCTGATTGGTGGGCAACAAGTTATCGGTCATCCTCTCAGGTTAAAAAAATATATACGAAATGAAGCAAGCGGGCGGCGGATGAACAAGGTCGGCTGCAGTGACACTGGCCCGCAACAGGGCGTTATGCCTGGTGTAGGTACGTGGGCATGCGGTTCTTATCGCATGACGGTACAAACGCATGCTGCTGGCCCAACGCTGCCGACCTTGTTCATCTATCGCACGCTTGAGAGCAGCACAATAACAGTGTGCAAGTGCCCCGTCACGTGTTTTTTTTTTTTTCATATTTTGCGGGCTTTCTTTGGAACGTGAAAAACACGAACATACGAACGTCGGCGTTCGTGCTGTCCACTTCTCTACTCCTGTGTCCTGTCTGCACGCCTCACCTCTTTTTTGCATAATGAATCCTTACCAACTAGCTCAGCTCTCTGTCGTTCTAGAAATTTGGAAGTTTCAATTGCAAGTTCGTATAGATTTGATTATTTTACACTATTGATATATAGATTCACTAGCATTTTTCACTCACGTAAATAATATATTTGATGTTGCTCTCATTTAAATGAGCTTTTATTTCTCGCGAGGGCACCAAACAATATGAAGCATTTCTTTGCATTACTTGTGCCGAAGACCGGTTCTCATGGCGCAACGTCGTGCTTATTTTCTTTTCCTTTCTTTTTTTTTTTTTGCTATGCATGGCCTATCTTCTTCGTAAGTAAAACCATTTTTGTGCTTCCAGTAGCCCGATAACAGTTTGAGACGCAAAAGCAGCTAAAGCAACGGATTACAGGCCCCTGACGCGAGGAAAATGATTACACGAACACTTGGACAAACAAAACTCAGCTAGTGTCTCAATGCTTGGTCATACCAAGGTGAACTACGAAAGAAACGGGAGAAAAGCTCATAGAGGACCCTGCTACAAGTTTGGAGCAGGGTGTAAACTCGTAGGTTCCTTAGTCATCCTTTCAAAAGAGGAAGTGCCAACAATGACAGCACAATAAGGAACCAAGACAGGACAAGCATTGTTAGTGTGTTGTCGCAGTTGGCGCTTCATCTTTTGAAAGCCACGCATCAACTAGCCTAACAACGTGTTTTACTCCAATTCCTTAGTCACTTCTCCTCACTTTGGTGTCTCTTTCCAAGCGCTATCGCTTTGCTGCGAGCGCACTCCATATACACGAGTAGATTGATGCCGAGGGGTAACTGTTGCTCAATATTAAACGAAATTACAGGACCGATGTTAGGTTTTGAACCCGGTAATTCGAGCGAGATGTCGGACGCTCTAATCCTCAGGCCAATGGACGCACGCCCCAAAAGGCAGAAATTCAGTTACGCATTTTTCACGTGCAATTCGATGCTTTATAGGATGCTTGGTGCATCAGACGCGTCGCATGGCGACAATTGTAAAAACGTGAGCGCGTAGGCATTCTAGCTGACAACTGGGGAGAACAAGTTGTCGTTCGTCGCTGAAATTCCCCGAGTGTCTCTGACGGAACTGTGATGCGGTAGCTCGTTTCGAGCACGTCGTATCTTTTCATTCAGCACGATTTAATGCCGAATATAACTTCCATTTTCTTAACAATGTTCATCAAAGTGGCTGAGGGGGATGTGTGCGTCACTGAAATCTGCAGCACGACTCGACTGTCATAATTTCGTATTCCTGGCTCGTAAAAGTGGGTCTTCCGCATAATTTTTACCCCGTGATTTCGCTCTCTTATGCATACTGCAACCTATAATCTTTATTCTTGATTTTGCTTAGTTTTTAGTTACGTAAACATTACTAAAGTTCCGCTCAATCAAGATTCTTTTGCCTGAAATTTTCCGCGCTACACTTCTGCATACTAAGGCTGGCAATGAACTAGGATTCCGATAACCTGCGTTGAACTTTTTATATTATGGCTTGTTATGTCAAAACATAGCATTGATAGAAGCCAGCTCTTGTCCGTGTGCTCAATCTGTCAAAGACAATTACCCACACGATTATCAGGTACTATCGCGCTCAGTATGAGCTACAGTGCGCAACCATTTTGCAAGCTTTGCTACTTCATTGCCATGTATGCAATATCAGGTAGACGTAAACAAGAAAGATGTGCAGTAAAAGAGAACAAAATATACACTCGTGAAGCTTATGACGGGAAATATATAAATTGCGGAGCACTTTCTATCAAAAAAGATAATACAAAAATTGACGCATAGCGTTCTACCGCGACATGGAAAAGAGACGGGGCAATTGTTTGATTCGAGATGCAGGACCTCGTTCAAAATAGAGGTGAACGCTATATCACTCGTTCGAGAGGAAAATTTCATTCGGAACCAACTGTACCGAAAGGCATACACAACACTTATTTCCATTGCTTACAAAGACGTCTGCACCCCGTACGGCTTCTGGCTTGCCTCCGTCTCATACTAGGATTTTCATCTTGCAAGTTGCCACAAGCCAGCTAGCCAGTAGAAAAAATTCATCAGAGTCTCCATTATTCAGAAGTCGGCAATAACCAACGGCTCCAAAATTGCCACCGACAGAATAATTTCAAGTAGGTAGACAGCGAAATCTCAGTGGTTCATATAGAGAAAGCCTTAAAAAGGCGAAAGTAAACGTTCACATATTGCTCGCACCAAAATTGTCTCGAGAAAATTCTCACTGAAAGAGCTGTAAACGCCCAAATAAATGGTCGTGCAAGAAGTAAAACAGATTATAGCCCCCGGTTCGCAAAGGATATCTCACAGGAAAATAGAACGTTCGCAGGAATCCGATGCGAAAGTACGATATCAGAAATTGTTTGATAACTGGATTTCGGGGCCTTTCCACTGCAAGACCGCAAGGCGTCCATATTGAATAACTATGCAGCGCGTAAACAAACACGAGGATGGGAGTAAAAAAAAACACAAAAGAGACACCACTGTAAAGACACGAAACAGGTTCTCAATGAAGCGAATGTGGTGGCGAAATGACGAGGGAAGAAGTGAATTTGTTAAAACACGGCGAGATGTACGACTTCATCACATTATCCGAGGAAATCGGGCAGTGCATTGTGGTTGCTCTCCACAAAACTAGGTCACACGTGAAAATAGAAAATGAATCACGCAACACTGTGCAGCACACGAGTACTACAAATAAAAGCGCGCGCTTGTTTTGAGTATGTAGAAACCTATACTTGCACCGAAAGCATTTTGGCGTGCTGGAGTTCCATAGCTGTAGTGAATTAATCAGTGGCAAGCGAGGAATTCAATTCCTTTGTCCGGCCACAAAACGACAAAATAAGAGCATCGCTTAGGCATGAGCATCCGAACTATGCATATACTTTTTTTGTTTATGAAGGCCAAGGCCCAATGGCTTTTCGCGTAATTTCTGAATGTGCGTGCCTACGTGCTTGCATTAGCGTTGTGGCTTTTCTTTTTCTGACTTCGTTATGTTGCCTAGCACTCTTCAATTTCCGGTAAAGCGCAAGCTTGAGCTTTCCAAATTTTGTGGCTGCTGCGCCTTCGAATGGTCTCACGCTGGAGACTTGCATTTCGTTACGATGGAAATAAAGCAACGCGTCAGAACAAAACGCTGGAAGCGGTGGCAGAGCTCAGGCTGCAAGTTGCTTCGCACCGGCGGCGATGTTCCGTCCTTGTGGTTAGCACGTGCAACCGTTGAGTGGGTTGGGAAAAACAACAAATAACGACGCCATTTTACTAGAGGCAGTACTGCTCTGTCATCCTAATGTTGAGCTCTTTCATCCGTGCGTTCTGCTTTCATGTGCCTTCATGTAAATTCATGCAGTCATGCATTCACGTCACTTCGTGCAACTGTCTCCATATAGATCCGCCGCCATTATTTCTTTTGATCACCTTTTTATTTTCTAGGTACGGTTAGTATTGAATTCGCACGCTACTCCCTTCACCCATCTTTGGCAAGCGCCTAACTTAACCAGGGACCCATTTGATGGACATTGTTTTCTTTCTGTGTTCTTAGCTTGGGTGAATTACGTGGCGAGGAAAGGTTAGGAAAGCCACGATACATGAAACGTATTATATAATCACCGCAACGAAGCAATTCGTCAGGAAGTAGTCAAGTTATGATAACGAAACGGAAGTCCTGGCCCTCTGCGCGCTTTATAGTATATTGTAGAATCTACGACGTAAAAAGTGTACCACACTTAACAAGCCTTAGTCAGTGAATGGCTCACTTGTCGTCCCCTTAACGCCATCGTCGGCGTTGTGTGAAGCTGAAAGCCGTCGCACAGATTCTGCACAGTCGAAAACGAAGAATAGAAAAGGAGAGATATAGGCTGGACGAAAAATTTGATAGAAGATACGGGAGGAAGAGAAAGAAGTGCCCAGAGCTCACTGGTGCTCTGGGCCTCTCGCTGTTATGCATTTCCCTACGTTCTTGACATTTTCGTGAGAGTCATTTCATCAAGGATGAGCAAGAAGATGTTCCCACGACCACCTGAACAAGGTCAGTCGTCTACTTCATCGCTCATTTTTGGACGACGTGCCTTTGGAAGCTCGGACCAGCTCGATTCCTGGGAGAGCTCAACGCCAGAAGCCATGGACTCTGACAACGAGTACACCGTAGTCATGGGCCGCCGTATGAAGAAGATGCGCCGTATGTCGACTGAGGCGACTTCATCACATCAGAGTAAGTAAGAATCCTTCGTGGTTTCTTACGTGCCGCTCTCGACGTCACACAGCATGAACTCCCTCAGAAGACAGTTTCTAACCGATTATTTTGAAAGTGTGGCCCCTGGGCAAATTAACGAGATCAGGATCAACGCTCGCAAGAACATCCTGACAATAGATGTGAAAAATTTCGCAATACTTAGAAGTTAAAGACCCTTCCACAGTTAAGCGCAATCCCCGTCCGCTCCTTTATTACTTACGGTAAGGAAACAACAAGTGGAGTGATTTCCGACGTGGAGCTTGAAATCAAGCATGCGGACCTCAAGAGTCTTTTGAGGTCATCGGTGCGCATTCTTGAGATTCACCGCTTGGGGCACCCCCGATGTATCAAGTTAATATTTGCTTCCTCGACATTACCAGCGCCGAGTACGACCATTCGTTCTGAGGCCTATTCAGTACCGGAAATGTCACAAGATAGGACACGTGAGTGCTGTTTGTAGAAGCAAAGCCACCTGCTTGCGTTGCGGCGGAGAGCATGATACCACCGACTGTGAGGCGTCCTCATTTAAATGTCCCAACTGTACTGGCTCTCACGAAGCGACTTCGAAGGAATGCCCGACGATGAAACACGAGGTTCGTATTCTTCGAAAAATGGCAAGAGACCAATCTTCACGTAAAGAGGCTGCTCAGTCTGTTCGCCAAATTGACCAACGCTCGCGACAGAAGCATCACAAAACCATTTCAGGAGAACTACCTAGCGTGACACAGGTACCATGACCACCTCTGCCTGTGCGTGCATCGAAAACGGTAACGGCGTCCACTGATAATTCAAGGTCCACGAGAGCACGCGGCAAACATTCACCTCCGCCGGCTGATACAGACACGGAATGGCCTTTGCTGCCCTCTAGGCCCACGGCCATGCCAGCGGGCACTAGCGGTCCTCTGCGCCATGAAGCCAAGAATTATAGGGCCAATGAAACCGGTGACACTACGGGCAAGCAAGGAGATGAACACAATGAGACGGAGAGTGTACAAAAAATGCTCAAGCACCTGGTAGAGTCAATGCGCGTGATTCTCGGTGGTCTCGAGACTCCGGCCGCTAAAAGTGCCCTACAAGTGCTTGCCGTGCTAGAGCTGCTTATCGCAGGTCTTTATATGCTATAAAGATTTTGTTTGGCGCTTGTGCTGTTCACGCAGGGGAGGCCCACACAGCAGCTTCGTCCTAGCGCCTCTATCTTTAAGTTCACTTGAATTGGTGACTATAGACTTGATACGAAACCTGACAGTCACTTCATGGATGACATTTGTGAATGTTTATCATCAGAGTGTTGAACTTGCTTTCACCTTTGCGCATCCCCCTTGCTATGTCATCATCATCCCTCATCACACCTTTATGTCCCCGTTCCCCCTCCCCCTGTGCAGATTAGCAGGCTAGAGCGCCTTAGCTCAGGCCGACCTCTCTGCCTTCTTTCAATTAAATTATCTCTCTCTTGATAGAAGATGCGGTGGCTGTAAAATGCAATAACAAGAAACGGAACTCACAAGTTGCGAGCATTTGTAACAGTAACTCGAGAATTCATGCATCTTTCTTTCTTTCTTTCTTTTAATAGCGGCTGACGTTACACACGTTCCCAACCATAGAACCCAACCATCACAGAGGGTTCACAGGGAGACTGACACTGAGAGTGAGTGACAGAAAAGGGAAAAATTGTCATCCACCAGGCCGTAGCACGAAGCTACAAAAGAACACGCTGTCTTTTCGTAGGCTTTCTTGTGTTCTGTCTACTGCTGTGACGTAGATGTGACGTAGACATGAGGCCATTAAGTTCAACCCAAAGCAATGACTCTGAAATAGAAACACCGCATTGCTGCCCCTGCTGTAATACCTTCCAAGGCGATGCAGGTACTCAATAAATAAATAAAAATACTGCAGTCTTTTTCAATTGCCAAAAGAATAAACGGCACAAAGTCGAGAAAACACGAGTATATAATATATATATATATATATATATATATATATATATATATATATATATATATAAAGTCCTCGTGAAGGCTTACGTCAGTTAGTTCATTGCCAACTTTAGCCAAGCTCTCAATGACGACATTTATTAGGCACTCTGTGCATCTCAAGCCAACTAATTCGCCTTACTTTCCTTAAAGCAAACTTTTTGTGTCATGTGAAAATGTTTGCTGACCGCGTTGTGTTTCCGAAGTTCTGCAACACGACGAACTGTACCTACAACACATTTCATGGCACACTTCAAGTACTTATTTCTCGGAAGTGGCTGATTGTGCGAAGTATCTCCCAAATAAAAAAATAATGCATATTTGTCTATTTCCTCCGTTCAATTTATCACCTTCGACACGCCGTCTTAGTTAATTATTTAGAGGTTAGTTATTGAAATTGTGCTACTTCTAATAGCACCGGCGATTAACACGCTGGCTGATGTTATTCCGAGAAGTAGGGGTGGAGCAAAAAGAAATGACCGCCCCTTCCAGTCCGTGAAGATGGTCGAACAGCGAAGTTGTACTAGTTACACCGAGTGTTACAACGTGCAAGTCAAACTTGGCAAGCAGTTTCGCTGACACTCATGGTAGGCAGCTTCTTCCTCGGGAGTATGCACTACTCGTGGTCTTCCCATAGTTGCAGCTGGGATAGAATGTGCGGAACCACTAATCGAAAGCTCTGTATTTTGGGCGCAATGCCCACTACTGGAGATGCGGGCGCTGCAATCGTCTTGACGATTGGTTGGATCGGTTTGACGATCGACGTGGCTGCGGGCACTTCTTGCTGGCGCGAAAGGTGCCGGCAACCACGCGCTCCTGGTATCGCGTTTCAATCGTTGGGCACTCTTCGTTGGCCGCAAACAGCAAGCATAACATTTGTTTCTTTCACGGCAGAATGGAATCAACCGTTGATAAATTCGATGGCGATCTGGCTCGATCGCCGAAAATACACCGTGGGACAACTGTATAAAGTTCTCATATAAGACAGCATTCTCAAAGGGGGGAAGGGACACTAGAACCCCTTTCCCCCTGTTGCGCTCTTCTTTCCCTCTACCGCTAGGTCACGTGGCCCCTTTTTAGCCAAGTCTGACAACGAAGGCACAGAGTCCTGCATAAACAGCTTCGCCGTAAAATACGATGGCAACATGTTAGAATATTACACGAAGCGTAGGACTTGCAACTGTAGTGGCAGCATGAATTGAAGTACACGTAAGTTGACTAAGTAAAAACGATCTGTTGTACTAGGGGTCCTGTCTTTGAATCATCCGATCGGACAATTTTATCTATGTTTATCAATAAAAGCCAACGCCTTTCTGAGCGAAATTATTACCACTTTTCCCTATCGGGTACGTGTGAAACCTGTTTAGTGGGCCGATCCTGCTGGTAGTGCACAGGCGAGCCAATGAAATCGCATCATTTTAAGGTTTGAGCTCAGTTATTATTGCGCACTTTCAACATTAACGTCTCAGAATATTTAAGATGGAAGGCATGTGCTGCTGATGTTTTGTTTCATGACATACGTTTGAGGGCTGCCATTCTCAAAATTCTGAGAAATAATGCTGCCAAAAATGTGAGACCTGCTATGAGCAATTTTAGTGATAGAATGGAGTGCCAATATAACCCGTATATACCGCATGTAATATTGCAGGGCGTGGCACATAGCACACATATACCTTAATATATGCGGAACCTCACGGCGACGCCGAAAGCAAAAATTTGCTTGGAGTGTCCGTATAGTTGTTATCGCAATAAAATGGGAAAAAAACCTTCATGTGAGCTTATGTTTTTAGTCGATCCACTTATAATAGCAGCAGCAGTTGCACTGGAGACAAGTCCACTTACCGAAACAGTGACTCGAGATATACTTTGTTAGATCGTTGTTGACTAGTCCCTATCATTTTGTGAACATCTACAGACTGATGGGCTCAAACAGGAACAGTTATCTCTATAATTACATCAGAAACGCTTCCTTCGTGCTCTTCTGCTGAAGAACATCCCGTTTTGGTGAGCTATTGCTCTTCGCCATATTGTTTCTGTGCGTGTCAGCCAGTAGTGACACGTGCAGCGTGTCGCTGGCTGACCCGCTGCAGGGGTCGCTGAGATTGAGTAAGGAGCGGAGAGCCGGTTGTCTACAAAGCCTTTCAATTTGAACGAATTTTTTTTTTACACTTTTGTCGTTGACGCCGGGCCTCCGAAACAGCTCAATACCTAAGGGAGGGCAGCGCTGCCATCAAAGTCGTCGAGCCACGATATAGAACTGGTAACCAAAAGCTCTTCAAAACACAACTGTTCATTTTCTTCGGTATCTCGGGTGCTTTCAACTCGAGGCCTCATTAAGTAGTGAATAATGGACTACGATAAGCTCCATTTCGGATCGGTGAAATTGAACTCGACACCGCGTTCATTTCGACATCTGTTGCTACGGTGTTCAAAGCTCTCCACCGCTTTTCAAGACGACGGGAATTTTTTTGTTTGTTAGTTTGTAGCAAGTGGTACATGTTAGGGCGAAATTTTTTCCACACTGCCTGCATATTTCATTTGTCCGTTTCATAGACTTATTACACTACCTTCCGTAGTCCAAATCTGAGCGTGAAGAGAGAGAGAGAGAGAAATAGAAGACAGGAAAGGCAGGGAGCTCGGAGCGTGAAAGAAGCGAAAGAAACTAAAGGATTATGTTCATGTTAGGCAACTGAATCGAGGCTTTAATGAACAGGCAAATTTTCTTTAAAGCTGCAACTGTAGCGTCGTGTTCAGATGGCGCTCGTAATCATGCATCTGGTGATGCATTTTTACGGACGTCGAAAAACTGTGGAATAGGCCTCTCAATACGACGGGTTTCTGATGGAGTGGTCTCTGCAGTTTCAACGTAACCGCGTCATGTTGCAAGGTAAATGTCGCGATGAATTCCAACTTTCCTACTAACTCTTGAAAGAAGCAAACAAGGTTTGAGAACTGGCGTCTCGAAATGATGCTTTCATATGCAATTTATTCAAACCGCGTTGCTGGTGGCTGCGGTTTCAAAAGGTTTTCCACTTCAGTGCAGCGCAGTCTGCGTCGATTCTGCGCCGCAGACTGTCAGAGAATCGGAAACTAAATCGGAAGCATCGTTTTCCTTTCCTTTCTTTATTTACTTAAAGCTTATTGAATGTTTCCAAACCCGATATTGATCAGTACGCTAAACGTAGATGCTCGTGCTCGCTCGAAATTCTGTCAAACTATTTGCATGAGCGCTGGGAAAAGTTCGTCTTTCTATTTTTATCTTTTTTTTTTACTATGTACTCGTTTCTCTAAGTATGAACAATTTTAGCTTGCTTCTTCACTTTGGTTTTGTAACCTCACTAACATCTCCGTTCAAGAAAGTTGGTATAACACGGTATAATTAGGTATAAGAGTAGGTATTAGAGTAGGTATAGGACCGAGAACTGGATCTACCATTTACCCGTGCAACTTAAACAGAAACAGTATTTCCTTCGCTATTTAAAAAAATTTTTCCGTGCTTTTAAATGTCCAATTTTCAACGTCCCGTTTGTTAGTTAGGGAGTATTTTTCCTGGTAAGCACTGTTGTCTTGCTCTATTTTTTAGAACGCCCACCAATGGATGTGCTTCATAACACGCGAATTTCGCATTTATGTTTATGTTTTGCGAAACGGCACGTCCACAATTACCATTTTAGGCGTCCTCTGTTCACAAAACGAAGGGACAAGTTATTGTATCTGCGACCAAATTACTTTATTTATTTGATTATCTATTTACGTGCTTATTTGTGTGTTTACAACATATACATCAACCATTAATAAAAAGCGTGGTACAAATTAGTTTTGTAATTGCTATAACCTGAGATATGATCGATGCAGGCGGGAAGATGTTTCTACCCTTCATATGTCCTAGGTATACAAAGTACCTGAACAGGCTCCCGTGGCCTCCTGGAATTTATTCAAAGACGATGGTGTGATCTAGGGGTAAGGCATGTTGGGCAAAAAAGAAATATTTTACCAATTCAAGGCAACCGTTGGAATCTCCGCGAAGCGAATCTTTCGCGAATCCTTTACTTTAATGCCATAAAACTAAATGCGATGCACACGATTGTCCTCTTTGTCACCTTATGCAACGTGTAATGTCAGGCAACGTTTGCATTTATGCACTGTACTGGTAGCAACATTGTGATTGATGCAATGTGATGCGTTATTGTGCTGCGATGTAAGCTGCAATGCACATAATAGCGCCCGCGAACGTATGTATATGAGACGTCGATGCATTGATGTCCCGAAGACGAACGCGATGATTATCGAGGTAACAATGGTAAGCACAGATATATACTGAGGGAAGTACGATGCCAAAGACATTATTAGTTTAATTTACTTTTTTTTGCGACCTTGCTCTAATTTAAGTTGGCGCATGCGCACAGACTCTTTCGCGCCTTATGTGGTCTCGATCCAACGCAACCGTTGGAATCTCCGTGAAGCGAATCTTTTGTGAATCCTTTACTAGCCATAGTTTGGATCATCAGTTTCATCAACCCTATAGCGGTCTGGATCAGACAAACTAATAACTACGGCGAGCCTTTTGTACTCCGTATGCTACTGTGCTCGCTGCTCTCAATAAGCCCTCGTAATGAATTGTATACTGCCAGGAAGCTGGCGTGAACGGTGAGAGACCACGATCACATCTGCTTGTGTCCTTACGTTAACCGTGATCACTCTATACGTCTTCTGGACGATATACTCCAAGGTACATCGTCTGGTTAAAACACCTAGAAAGAAAAGAGAGCACGAAATATCCCTGCCACTGTAAATCTTGCGCGAGGAACCGAAGACAAGAAACATGACAAAGGGCGGAAATGGCACTGTCTCCGGGGAGCCATTACGGGCCTTCCCGAGATAATACGAGTTCCCGCAAGATGCGTCGCGGAGCAATACATGCGTCACCGGGGGCGACGGCAACGTATAACACGTAATTTGGAATGCTGCAGAGGTGTTCCATACCTTTGGGCGCGCCTAGTTGGATGTGCCCTTGCCGCTTCTCTTTTTACACCGTTCTCCACAACACCACCAGCGCCGTGGGTGTAAGAAATGCTGAAGCAGTGAGTGCATTACAAGTAATGACGTCTCGGCGCGATGCCGAAAATGGCGCCCATAGAATTTTGCGAGGACGGAGCGCCTAACACTGTCCGAGTCAGAAACTGATGGTTTCTCACACGGCTGCGTGACGGCCACTTGCGATGCACTTTCTGAACGCCGCCTTCTGACGGCGGCGGCTGTTACGGGGCCCCCTTCTCCTTGCCCTTTAGATGTCCGCAAATGCCTGTCGCAGAAATTGCTTGGCCGGAATTATATAAAGAAAAGAAAAAAAACAGCACAGCAAGGCACCGCGAAGGTTCCAGCCGCGGGGCTGACCGAACACGCGTCGAAGATTCTACCTCCCAGCAAACTCTGCTGACGCTGCAGTGATAGAGAGAAAGAGAAAAAGGAAGCAAGGAAAGGCAGGGACGTTAACCCCAGTGAGTCTAGTTTGCTACCCTACACGTGGGAAGGGGGATGGGACGTGAAAGTTACGTTGCAGTAAAGTATATGGCGTCTGTGCAGTAGTCATGAGGAACGTCGTCTGGTCGCTTGTAAAGAGATCGGCCGACACCGCGTGCCGCAAGCTTATTCAAAGAACGTGTAAACGAAGCTCATATATAGACGAAGGCAGTGGAAAGAAGAGAGGAGCAGATAGGTGAGAGGAGGAAGAAAGATTTGTGAATTTGTCCTTTTAACCACCAGGGAGCGCCACTTATGAAAATTATCGACGAGGAATCAGACTCGAGGCACCAGTTGATAAATTTTGCTTCTTGAAATAGAAGACAAGTAATGCTAACGTTAATATTTTTGCGAAAATCACGACTTCATTCCTGCTCGACTTCAATTTAGTTGTTTAAATATGTCTAATGTAGTGAAAAAACGATAATTAGTGCACCCTTTACATTAGCAGTCCGGATATTGCGATTTCTCGCGTATGGGATCTCCGCCTATTCGAGAAATCGACCTTGAAAGGCGGAACAGTGCTTTCTTTTTCAGGCAATTTTTTCATAGATATTTTCAAATAAAAGAAAGACAGCATTATTAGGACATCCCGCTCCTTGCGACACTGATTTATCCTGACGGCACTTACACAGTTGGTTAGCTGTTGGTTAATACTCCGCGACATGGCTCAGGCCACCACTGCGGTTGACAGTTTTATGAATCGATCCGAATAAGAAAAAAAAAACTCAACAAACTACAAGTTTGTTCTCACTTCCATGGTTCGTCCTTCTCGCATTTTACACCCTCCTCACCCTCATCTCCTCTTGACTTGCGCTGTTCCCACTTCTGCCGCATCAATATGCCAAGTTGAAGGATCACTCGTCGTAGTGGAAATGCATCGACTGATGCGGCTGACATAAAGAAAATATACCCGATGGCAACGCGAGAAATCAGTAAGAGCTCACTCAACGAAAGCGCGCTCCGCTTCCACTCAGTGCATCCAGTCACCGAAACATTGTTCCCCGACGGACACCGATATCGAAACAAGTTCGCCTTCGCCGGGATGTCCCGCAAATTAGTGAACTGAAATAGAGCGTAAACATATGCAAGCTATTTTTTTTAGTTGGGCTGCAATGTGTTTTCTCACTGAATACTCAAGTTGTGGGAAGCTTTCCTGTTATAGCGCTCCTACAATGATTGCAAGGATTCATACATGACTATAGGAAGTCATACCTCTAGGTCGAAATAAGCCTTTGGAGCTCGGAATTCACAGCCCAAAGGAAGCTCGAGCATTAACATATTACCAACAGGCAAGTAAAACCTGTGGTTAGCTTTGCAGCTATCAACACAACAGTTTGAAGTAAGGGAAGATTGCAGTAAAATTGATTATGAAGAACGACTGAGGAATATGGAAGAAAGTAAATGGGCTGGGAGAGTATTGAGGAATCTGTACAGGAAAAACATTGATTCACAGTGGAGGAAACGAACTAGGAAGCTTAGCAACAAGTATGCTGCCTGTTGGGTGGGCAACACAGCAACAAAGAACGTCAAGCGGAAAGTCAGAGAGGCTGAAATAATCTCATGAGTGGCGGCAATGGAAAAGAAACCTGCCATGGGTAACTACTTAAGAAGAGAAAACGAAATCAGGAAAGAAACAATTCGGACAACTCAAAGGAAAGCTCATTACTTTTCGAAGCAAGATCGGGATGACTTATAACACGCAAGTATAAAGCGAGATATAAGAAGGAAGAAGAAGCACGTGCTTGCTGCGGTAAAGCTAGGGAAACGTTGGAGCATGTTTTATTAGAATGTGAAGACGTCTGCCCAGCGGTCGATTTAGGCACCACTGGCCTCCTTGAAGCCCTTGGGTTCAGCGAGAGCAGTGGAAAAGTAAACATGTCCGCAATAGAGATTAGTAAGAGGCTATCGGAAGATTGGTGGAAGAAAAGTAGGGAAACGGCATAAAAACGGTGACGTACAAAAGCAAAGTTAGCAACAGGGGATCAGAAAATTTGTTCGTGGGAGTTCGTAGTGCTTTTTCTTTCTCTTTTTTTTTTCTTTTTTTCTTTTTTAACCTTGGCAGGACATTAGGCAGTATAATAGCAAGAGCTTGGTGGCGCAAACCACCACCCGGTTCCGAAGGGACACTTATAAGATCCATTCATCCATCCACTACGTCTGCAACGTCAGCTACCACGACAACGTCACTTCCGCCACCGTAGTGATGACGGAGTCTCACCTGCAGCTTTCCGTGGCCGGTGAGCGCTCTATTCCCATCCCTCTAGCGCCGCTTTTTCTTTCAATATTTTCCTGAAGAAATAAAAAACACCGCAAACGCCTTAGCTCGGAGGCTAACTCCAGTTTCCCTCTTATAGTCCTTTCGAAAGCGCTAGTGTTATAAAAATTTCGGTGCAGCTTAAAAAACCCATGGTGGTCAAAATAATTCCGGGGTCCCTCCCAAAGGCGTACCTCATAATTTGATCGTGGTTGTGACACGTAAAAACTTGCAGTTCAGTTTTTTTTTTAGATATATGAAAAACGCAGAACGGCTCTCATGAGAAAGTCGCCCGACTTGTTTGAATAAAAGTTCTCGCATTTCCGAGAAAAATATTATTAGAGCAAATGTAGGCAGCAGATTTTCATCAAAGACCTCGTAGTTTTCGCCAGAAATTGTGGAATATTGTTCAATTTTAAAAAAAGATACGAAACTCCGCGCTGTAAGCAGTTATCGCAATTCTGTAAACGGCATCTGTAAGAGCATCTAAAAAGGACGAAAAGGCGATATGTGAGTGAACAGGTCACGTCAAGTTTTTAGGGTTTTTCAAGTCTCACTCACGAATAGGTGGTACATAACTGACACCGATGTGTACTTAATCAGTTGTGTACGTTTTAGGTGTCTTAATCTCCGTAGTTTGCGGAGTTGTAATATCTGCATTTGTTATTGAGTTACAGTGTTAAAGACCAGGCCCCTAATCATTTGGTGATTTTGAAATTTGAATAATTTAGGAAATATGACGTCCTAAATAAATAAAAAAGTGCGTCCCTACGGTCACTACATTGACTTGCTTTTCACAAATTTGGCAAATTCCATAACTTGACTATTCCAGCAAATTCCATAAGTAAACTTTATTAAAAGTGTCCACCGGCAAGATTCAAATACAGGAGACCCATCAAGAGGCGCGATATTGAAACCATTGCGCCATGGACGCGTGGTCAAGCGGAAACATTGCAATTAGCAGCGATTATGCGTGCTTGCAGAGTCTTATTACTCTCTGCATTGGGAAAAAAAACATAAATTGCTTTGAAGTTCAGGCCAAGGTAAGCCCAGATAAATTGCAACGCGCGAAGCCATAAGAACGACTGAAGCCCCAGGCACGAAGATCAGACAAATTCATGCACTACCCATCATTCCGATCGCATCGGCAGAGTTTCCTTTAAGAAGCTATGCTTGACGACGTCTTTTCAAATTTGTGTATATATAGATTATATATATATATATATATATATATAGTCTGGCTAAAACTAGACCATAAACTCCTCTTGGCGTGTGAATAAAATTTTCTTTATATTTTAGCCCGCGGCGATAACTTATTGGAAGTTATTCTGGTTCCCAGCGGAGTCTAAGGAACCGGGAAAAGTACTGTGTGCGTCCTTCTTTTCTTCGTTGTTCCTAATTACTCCTTCGGGATACTCAACACTTCCTCCGGGGGTAATAAAGATTCCGGCCCTTTACGGAAACATGTGATTCACGAATATTTAAAGCGAGAAGCGTAACCGCTGTGCGTTTACTCCTCTGCATAAACTTTGCCACATTGTTCGCGAGGAACCGCGCTTGTTTCACAATTTCAACAAAAACAATAACAATAAAAATATTCGTTAAAAGGACTAGGAGGCACAACACCTTTTTTTTTTTCAATGCACAACAAAGGATTGACTAGGATTGGGGTGCGATGCGCAGCTGTGTGTGATAAATCGAAAAGCGAATTTTTTTCTCACCAAAAAGGAACACGAACCGCTGCCTGAACTACCGGAAAGCATCGTAAGTTGCTCACTGACTGGTAGGTAGTACAGAAGATAGAGGAGAGCTGCTTTCGCTTGCAGTTATCACTGATTGTGAAAATTTCCTTGCGGGTACTTCACTTATTTATTTTTTTTTAGCTTTTCTTGACCTTCCGCCACCGCTTAATAGGGTCGTCCCATTGCTCAGCTTTCCGACGTAATTAGTGCACCGCATCCAGTATATGTAGATACGATAATTTATATGCCTTATCATGTGTTTTGTTTATTAACTGCAGCAAAAATACTGAAAACTTTGGAGTAATATATTGAAACACAGAAACACGGGAAACGACACCTCTTTAGGGCCGGCTGCACTGTAAAATAATTTGGGCCCTTAAAAGCGTATAAGTGTGTAAAACGGTCAATAGCTAGCATCTTCACACCTTTCTGGGTCTAAATTTGTGGGTAAGAAACCGATTCGCACCCTTAAACACGTTTAAGGGCGGTAATTATTTAGCAGTGTATCCCAAATGCACTACCCAGGCAAGAATAGAGAGAGAGAACAAAGAAAGCAGTAATTATCAGCCAATTCCGGACGCGCAAGGACAAGCCGCAGGCACACGTATGATGTGACTAAATCAGCGTCGTAACCGTCAGCACGGCCCAGTACACGAGGCGGTCAGTCATCACACCGGACGGGGGGGGGCAGTCCACGCAAGTGGTTGCACGTTATACATACTTGCAGCATCCATATTTGCATGTAAACATGACCACGAAGAGCACAACTCGGCCACGATTAGAAGACGTTCAAATAAAATTTAAAGAGAAAGAACAGTCCCGATGATGCACACCACTAGCAGCTAATGTCACTCACAGGCAAGCCTCCAGTATACATACGCACAATGAAAATTGAGTGGCGTGTTCGATGTTGACATTGCTGTTCCTTTTACATTATTGGGGACAAAAAGAAAGGCATGTAGTCACCCTATAATACTGGCGGCTACTCCTTTTTATGTGATGGAAGCAATAATAATACCAAGAATATTGTAAGACGAGCAAAGAACCAAAGTCATGAGGCCAGAAACTCTCGACCATATAGTTCAATAAACTCGCGAACATACAGAAAATAAAAAAGCCAGTACAAGTTGAACCACAACGAGTTGTAATTGCCGGCGTCGTCCTCGAAGCAGTCTTGGCCTTGGTACTTAAGTGTATGTGCATCCACTGTGGTGGGTCAGTATAGCTATAGCATTCTACAGGATGATTATTTTTCAGGTCTTACGAAATTAAAAAAAAATTCCCTGCTGCCCATATCCGAATTCTAGTCCTTGAGCTCGATTATTCAGAAAGACGGACATTACTCGTACAAGAAATCTAAATGCGTAGTCAACTAATTAACCACACTTCACTAATGAACTTCCTAATTATTACTTTACGGCACGTATAGCAGTTTAAGAATTGCATCCGGTTAGTTTGCAAGGCGTATCCACTTGGAGTGAATTCTCAGAATGGCACCAGTTAGGAGATATGCGCCATCAAACTCACCGTAAAAATGTAGTGTTCTTCCATTTACCTTTTTTTAACCAAACGCTATCTTATGCACCGAAGCACCAAAGTAAATGGAGTGCCCATGCCTTTAGTCCCCCTCCCTCTCTATGGAAAATGAATCGAAACTTGTGTCATCCTGGAAAGTTCCTTCAAGTGCATACCTCTTGCAAGCTCACTTCAATCCGTAAATTAACAACTTATGAATTTATTTAGTTTTTTGTTAATTAGTTGAATGTGTGTTGCAATTTCTCCTGACAGTAATTTCGGCCTCTTGATATAATCACTCTCATGAACAAGAATTATGCTATGTGCCTTAGGCGCTCTTTAAAAATTCCGTAAAATTTAAAAATGACTATCTCCTATACTACTGAGAGAGAGAGAGAGAGCCCGAACTCATGGTCACTGGTGCTGGCACCGTTTCCAGCCCCGACGGACGCATTTCGTTGGGGGTGGAATACAACTTGCCATTAGTTGCATTCTAACAGGCAGTCAAGATTAATCGTCGATGGTAATGTCAGACCAAACGAAATATAACCCAAAACATGCAAGACTGCCCGGCTCTTGCTGTTATTTACGGTAAAGCACCTCACTCACCTATGCAAGTGGGGAGCATGTAAACAGTTTACAAGGGCTATTGCGTCCGGAGTGCATTTCCCGGTCGCCGTTACAGCAACTTGGGAGGAATCAACGTAGCAATTGTTCCGCAGGAAACCATTGCGATCTTTTTTTTTTTTTTCCACCATCGAAAAGCACGTAGATCGATAAACCGAACTGAGCGCTTACAGCCGAACGCATGGCGTCAGCAGCTTAGAAGGTCTCTTGGTGAAAATTGCCTGGAGTGGATAATTCCTGGATAGATGCCAACAGGTCGATGGGGGAAAAAGAGAAAGAGAAAGAGAGACGATGTACCGAAATCAGACCTCATGCCAGGTATTCTATGCAGCAAGAATTAAAAAAAAACAGCAAAAGCAACAAAAAGCCCGAGGGTCTACCTTCGAGGATAGGTCAGTAGTGTTTAAAGGAACGAGGGGAAAGTGTGTGGGAAATGTAGGGCAGTAAAGAGGCTTGCATTGACAGCTAAAGAGGGGTTCAAGGAACTGCAAGGGGCTGCGATTGCCACTGTCTGGGTCTGGAGGGTAAGGAAGCGTAGTTAACGGTGCTGCTTCGGTGGCTCGCGACTTTCGGCCGAATGACGTTACGAAAAACAGTCTTAACACTCCCTAAAAGGTAATCCTCGGCTGCTAAATGTAGTCCGGCTGGCCTCTCGGTTAGCACCGTAGCCCCCTCTTACATTTCTCGGTGGCCGAGTATTTGCTCATCTGCCGCCACTTATCTGAACGCTTTACTTGTCTGAATGCCATTATATTATTTGTATTGTCACCTTTAAGAACTAACTTTGTTTGCTACATTCATCTGCTGACCTTCCCATGGAAGGTCATCTTTATTCCGGGGGATTCGGCAGCCGCTCGAATAGCAATTGCAGAATAACAATAAGCTGCACGTGTCAATGAGTCTACGTTTTGAAAATAGTGTGCAAGAAAAACCTGCAGGATAGTCTAAGACATGCTAATAGGGAAGCAAAAAGAAATAACAAAGCAACACAGCGTATAAATACATGACTTTTTACGTCCATGCTTTTTCCAAGGATATGCGATTGTACGTCGACGAAATACGTTTTCTTAAAAAAAAGTTCACGAGCGATCGAGGGTTTTTAGAAAGCCGTGAAAACAGTTATATAACGTCTCTCCTGTTGTTGTTGTTTTTGTGCTTGTAGTGTTGCGAATGAAGAAGAACGAGGGGTGCCCAGTACGACCGGCGGCCACGGGCACTGCTTGCTCAGTTGCTGCAAAACGACAATGGAGTCGGACGTCAGGGCCAAGGTCTAATCGCCGGCATTGTTTAGCTACATTTCAAGTGATGCCGAAACCCACCCTGACGTCCGGCGCTCGAGTTTCGGCAATGGGGAAGCTGTGCACCAAGCGCGACTTCGTCCAGACGGCCATAACCACCAAGGCCATTTCCACGATTGACGCCCTGCTGACAGACGAGACCACCCTTGTGCGAGTGCTGCGCCAGCACCTCGAGCTCGTCTTAGTGCAGCAGGCGGAGCTCGTCGAGTTCGAGCGCGCAATACAATATACGGCCACGGATGCACACCTGGAGGCAGACCTGATCACAGCTTTCGAGTACGAACGAAAGGTCAGAAATACCAAGACAAGAGTATGAAAGTTTAGTGGGCGTTACCGAGTCACGCCCACTAAACTTTCGTGTCTCCGCCGACTCCACCGCCAGTCCTGCAGCGTAACTTGCCTCACCCGTAGTATCGCCCACGGCGTGGTTATTTTGCGTTGCACTGCCAGAGCTACACATCCCGATCTTTTCGGGAGAGCGGTACGACTGACAAGGCTTTCGGGACCAGTACCGGGCAAGCATTCACGGCTATGGCTCGCTATCCGAGATCGACAAATGTAAATATCTGCTGACGTACCTTTCAGGGTCAGCTAAGACGGCAATTCGGTGTATGCGCCTGGCCAAGGCAAACAACGATGTCGCCTTCGACGTACTGCCTGACCAGTTCGCCCGTCGCGACATGCTGGTCGATGACTATTCGGACCACCTTCGCAATCACCTATTCATACTTCAGCCAATCTAGGCAAGGATCGAAATCTGTATGAAGACATCACCTCCCACACAAGCGCACTGGAGAGCTTTGGCGTTTCACCAGACGAGTATGCTTCTGTTCTGCGACGCGTCATCATGAAGGGCTTACCACCTGACCTTCGTATCCTGAACCGTCAGCGGCTCAAGGAGCCTTCTTCAAACAGCGTTGACAGGGCCGCTGTTATAGCAGACAAGGGCCGGCAGCCGGCCCATCTTCTTACCTTCCTACAAATTCAAGTCGAGGCGAAAGAGGAAAGCGGCCTCGACCAAGCCTGCGCATCTGCAAGCCAGCGGCGTCATCAGCGTCCGCTTGAGCTAAACAGGGCCCCTGCAGCAGATCACCGCAGAAGCGCCCCTGCCTCCTGTGTAACGCGGCTAACAATACAGTTCAGGAATGCTCCACGTCGCTCACTTTAAGCGAAAAACGCAGGAAGCTACAGGCAGGCAGGCATTGCTTCCGGTGGGCCAAGCGCACGAAGGTCGCCAGTGAATGCCGAAGCTCCAGAGGGGTAGGGGGGGGAGAGAGCAAATGATAAATGAAAGGTAGGGTGGTTAACTAGGACTGAACCCGGTTGGCTATCCTACACTGGGGAAAGAGAGAAGAAGACGGAAAGATTAAAAGAAGAAGAGGAAGTCGCCTGGCGATATCATTCGGTCACTCAGTCCGGATCACAGAAGCTGACTTAATTCGGTCGCTTTCAAATATCGCAGCAGCGCTTTTGTGACCTTTTGTAACTGCGATATGCGAGGCCATGGTCCCAAGATCTTGTTCAAGGTGAACGGTTTTCTATCTAACTGATTGAGAGCTGTGCAGAGATCGTGTCTTTCATTTTCAATAGATGGGTATTAGCACAGTTGATGTTCTATAGTTTCCTCGACACCGCAGGCATTGCACTCGGCCCTATGAGCCATTCGAATCAAAAACGTATATGCGTTGGTGAATGCGACGCGCAAGCGTAAGCGGCACAGCATTGTTTTCTCATTACGTGGCAGCTTCGGTAACAGCCGCAGTTGCATAGATGTATCGAGGGTTGGGTGAATTCAGGTGTGTGCCACTTCCCCAATGTCATACGGTGCGCTAGCTTGCTTAAGTATTGGGCTGCGTCAATGCGTGCTAAAGGTACAGAAACAAGGGTTGCTCCTTCGTGTGCTTTCTTAGCAGCTTCGTCAGTGAGGTCGTTGCCTTAGATACCGCAATGGCCAGGCAGCCCCTGAAACACGACGTCTTTTCCTTTCGCGATCATATGATGGTGCATTTCTCGTATCTCCGACACGAGTTGTTCACAGAACCCGCGACGAAGAGATGACAGAAGACATTGTAAGGCTGCCTTCGAATCGCAGAATGTTGCCCACCGATTAGCCGGTTGGTTGTTAATATAATGAACGGCACCTCGGAGGGCAACAAGCTCCGAAACAGTCGATGTTGCCAAGTGAGAAATTTTGTATTGGGTGCTCATTGATCGTGATGGTATAACCACTGCGCCGGTGGAGCTGGCCTGAGTGGAAGAGCCATCCGTATATATGTGGACTCAGTCAAAGTAGAAAGCCTGCAAACAATCCAGAGCTGCTTGCTTCAGAGCTGCTTGCTTCCAGAGCTGCTTGCTTGCGTCGTCGTTCTGGCAGGCCGGCAAGAGAGCTAGATTGCATCCGTGAAACATGACGAACATGGGCCCTAAGCGTGTCGATGCTAATGTAAGTCGTGATCGGATGGTCTTCAGCCATTACAATGGTTCCTGCTGTTGAGGCGCTCCGCGGAAGGCCTAGGCAAACACGCAGTGTTTGTGCTTGCACGCTCTGAAGTTCGCGAAGATTTCACTTGCATGTTTTAGCAAGCACAGGGGAGCTGTAGCGTAGGAATCCGATAAAGAGTGCTCGGTAGAACTGTAGCATGGAGCCCACTGACGATCCCCATGTTTTGCCGGCGATGAACTTGAAGACGTGAACAATAGATGTGAGATTCTTCTTCAAGTGGGCAACCTGGGGGCACCAAGAGAAGTCCCAATCAATAACGACACCCAAAAACCGATAATTTCCCTTGTGGGACATAGACTGGCCATTGAGGCATACTGGATAACGAGACCGCTTTTCGCGTAAAAGCGACTAACGCACATATTTCTGTTGAGATGGTAAGGCTTTGTTTGTGAAGATCGTCATGTGCCTGTGTTGCTGCTTTCTGTAGCCTTGCGCGAACCTCCAGGCGAGTGACCGCTGATGACCAGATGCAGATGTCGTCGGCGTAGGTTGAGCCACTCACTGTTTCCGGTAGGGATTCGGCCAGCCCAAGAAGCGCGAGGTTTAAAAGAATAGGGCTCAGAACACCGCTTTGGGGAACGCCTCCGCATATGTAGTGGTCGGCAGTCGGACCATCTTCCGTACGTACGAACAAGGACCTTTGTGTCAAATAGTTTCTGATGCATCGATATACTCACCCTCCAAGTTCAATTGTCAAAAGTGCGTCTAGAATGATTTCATTTGAAACGTTGTCGCAAGCACCTTTCACGTCAAGAAAGAGTGTTACTGATAATCAAAGCTCCAGAAATTTCCAATGTGCCCACTGTACTGGACGACATTTCGCTGTGCAGCGTCTTTATACTCCAAGTCAAAGCCAATCAAAGCGCCCGGGCAACGCGTTGGCGTTGTCCGTGCAACGAGAAAGTGAGCCGGAGTCCATCGCCACGCCACCTCGAACAACATCCGTCTCTACGAGCGGTACCGCACACCTGCCCTTATTCCTAGACGCACAGCTTGTGCTGTCGCACCAATGAGGTCCATTTCGTTGCGGTTCCTTCAGTAGGCGGGAAGCCAGCACACTTTCGTTTGCCAGCACGTTGCTCTCGCGCTTACTTGTCCTGTTCGAGGCGTTGAGCGCCTCAATCCATTCGCCTTCGGGAAAATGCATCGCCATGTGACCCTTACATGTAACTGAGTGTCCGCAACACTCCAGAGCCAGCACCGGAAATATCTGCGGTAACCAGCCCACTACAGGACGGTGCGATAAACAGCATGACGACACACCTTGGTTTTGCTCGTGCTGATGCAAGCCCTGAACCAGCTACTTTCTGTGAAAACTAAGTAAGCATTCTCGTTGGCTCCGATATCTACTGGAACGTTGTAACCGGCGAGATACCTAGATTATCACCTTGAGTTACAGCAGTCGATACAAATTTTGGATCACCTGTCCATGGAACCATCTACGCCTTCTCCCAAGGTTCAACTGTACAAAGCACGCCTCTGATCTTTTGGCATTGGAAAGCCTCCCAGACACGATGTGCCATTGAAAATAGACATTTATTCATGTCGTAACTGAATACAGTTGGTATACGAAACATTACTGAGGAAGATAACGATGCAAGTACAAAGCTCCCTTCGTTATGGAAGGGCTGCAGGGACTCGCGCGGCAGCTCTTTTATCGTTACTAAGCTTCCGTACTAGAAGGCTCCTATCCAGAGAACAAGCTATCACCATGCCTCAGAAGGACAGCAAGAAAGGCGGCAAGGACAATAAAAACAAGGGAAAGGCAAACAACAAAGGAGATTTCAAGAGACACACACGAGAGTGGCAAGGTTGCCGATGATAGAACGCCGCCTAAAGCAGCCGCCTGAGAAACGCCTAAGGAACCCAAGTCCAACAGCAGCATCGCGATGTCTCAGAATTGCAAGAGATGTCAACTTCCTACGAGCCTCAACGCTATTTTCAATGATAATATATAATATTAACAACTGTGCACTAGTGTATACACGCCGCTCGTTTTTCCTCTCGCTACATCGTAACCCGAACAACGATTACCATACTGTTCCGATGGAGCCAATCCTTTAGTAATGCTTAGTCCATGCTACTTTACTCATCCGCCGTCACGACTCGGGCAATTCATGAGAATTTTGATCAAACGCTGCATCAGCGATTTCGGCGAATGGTTCAAGCAGCAGAACTAATAGAGGATTTCCATAACATGCTGTGACTTTTAGTGTAAGAGCACATTCCTTTAATCGAGAGACAGGAAATTGAGTTTCCGCCTAAAATATACCAATCTTCTGTTACACAATTCACATGTAGGGGCGGAACACGCGCACAACAAAAAGGACGTGCCGTGAAGTTAGGCTGTAATTGTTTTAATAAAAGGTTTGCCCGGTGGATGGTGCTGTGACAGTAATAGTGAAGTCTAGCATTGCGCTAGAACTGCTTAGACGACGATGTTGTAACGGTATGTGGGCGCAACATGTTGGCACGACATGGCACAACAGCTGCCAACTCCTGCTGCGCAGGAGGAACAGCGCCCTGCCAGCTACCAGCGTCACGAGCACCGCCAGTGGCGTTGCAGGCGTCGCACTAGGAACCAGGAAGCTCGCCAGCCAGAATGCGATTGGTAGAATAAGCAACTCAGCAACAAAGAACGATAAACGTAAAGTGAGAGTAGCGGACAATGTCCCAGGTGGAGGCAGTGGTAAAGGAACAGGCTATGAATAACGAAGGAGTAAAAAGGAAATCAGGAAAGAAATAATTCATGATAACTTAAAGGGAAATTCTTTTCGAAGCGAGATGAGGATGCCTTAGACCGCGCAGCTATAAAGCGAGGTACACCGAGAAAGAAAAAGCATACGCTTGCAGCGGTAAAGTTAGGGAAACAATAACATGGTATATTGGAAGGCAAAGATATCTACCCCGTCCCAAGTTGAGGCTCAGCTGGCATTCTTGAAGGGCTGGGGTTAAGGGACGGCAGGGGTAATGTAAACGTGTCCGCAATTGAAATCAGCGAAAGGCAGTTGGAGTTACGTTGGCTGAAAAGTAGGCAGACTAAATCGAAGTTCCCAATAATAGCTCGAAAAGCCTTATGCCGAGCATTTATTGACCTTAAGAAATAACATAGATAACACATTCGGCAAAACAATAAAATTAGAGCTTGGTGGCGCAAGCCACCACCCAATTTTTAAGGGGATGCTCATAGCATCCATCCATCCATCCTCGACGCTGCTCGAGATGAGAGCAAACATCCATGGATGGCGACCTGTGGGGCGACTGCCTGTCTAACCGGGAGATCGCAAGAGGGAGCACGTGGGTGACGCTTGATCGCGATTACCTTAATTAACTTCACCTTAACACCAAAGGAAGTGGGGTCGACTTCCGCACAAGATCGACGGGATCGACTCCCACCGAAGGCCATGGGTTCGTGTGCCTGAATTAACTCGCTCTTGATTAACTTTGCCATTTTTTTTTTTTTTTGGCATGGTGAGCGGCATCCGACTCGGCTGCGGAAGAAGACGACGACGAGTGTGCGAGCAATGGCACGAGCGCCTGCCAGCACGAGACGAGATCACGTGACTTTCTGTACCGCACCCCGCGTTTTCTAGACCATCGGACGTATGAGCCACTTAAGGCTTTTTTCTCCCTAAAACAAGAACAACGGGTAAAAGCGCGGATAACAGGACGTGCAGGCAGAAAGACGAAGTGGGCATTCCTTGTTGTTAGTACTGTTACTTGATTATCATTCTTTTTTTTTCAGACATATACCAACCGGCCCAAAGTTGGCACTTTATTGCCATTAAGTATGGAACATGCGCCAGGACACTAACGGGCTCGAAAGCCTCTCACGTGCCTAGTATGCGGAACAGAGAGGTCGAGCTGGCAAAACAGGTCTTTTCTTCGTTCTATCAATCATTGTATTTCTCACTTGAATCTGTCGCGGCATCCAAAAGTTAATCAGTTTCGCAGAGTTAGTCTAGAGAGCAATGCATTTCGAGATATTGCTCGCTCCTGAGCAGCACTGGGCATCAAAGGGTCAAGGTCACCAAGATTACAGAAATGAGCGAAAAACGCGCAAAATGCAGGATAAAAAATGCGTTAGAACTAAGAAACAGTACACTTTCTCGCAGTTGCATGCCAGCAAAGAATCTCTACTTCGCACATTGTGCATACCCGTGTTGCAGAATCACAGCTTGAGAAGTGATTCTGAATAAACCGCGAATTTTGCAGCCTTGAGTTTGGAATCTTGGTACATGGCAGGCATATCAGGTTGCGCATGTATAAAATGATTTACAGATGCTAAATGTGTAGAAAACTTTTCTTATTATTTCTCTCCACAGAACTAGACCACTAGTTGTTTTTAAAGTGACTGCACGCGAAGTTGTTCTTTTGTTTCCCACATCTCTATTCTTTGCACTCTTCCTTGTGTATATGATTTGCGTCCTCTTTTCTTTTTTTCCTCCTATGTTTAGGTGCACAAAGAAAGCACGTGATGGGTTATAATATTACTACGGCAATGGTATGCGGCTGCGTCATAGAATTATCTGTGACTCGTAGCCTAGCAACAATAAATTTTCGGCGGGATGGGCTCTTATTCTGCGGCCTGACTATAGGAAAACTACGAAATCAAGAGAGTTAAAACCTTGTATCATGTAACCAACTTCGCAGCGCTGATATTGCTTAGTTGTTTCCTTTTGGCAAAGGTCTTCCTATAGCCAGCGTTTCATCCACCAAACTATATATTTTGTAACTAATCAAAGACTCCTAATTAGCAAAATGAGTTGTGCAGCAGTAACATTCGCAGTAACTTGAGAGCCTTTTACTTTGTGTTCTAAACTATCATAATCGTCAAGCGCACATCAGTTGACAATCAGAAACCCTCTTTGTAAAGGCCTTAGAGAGTTTGCCTGCAGATCAGCTGACATAGCTTCCGATTTTACAAAGCTGAATGAATTCAGCCAGACATAGCACGCGTAGTCCAAAGTGGTCATCGTCAATTTGAATTCAAAGCTGCACTAGCAGGCTCTCGCGGTACGTCTTTCAATTTTCAACGATGAAGAAGAGAATGTACTGAACCACGACGGAACTCTTGAAATACCATCTGACAGACCCGCTGCTCCTTAAATTGAACGTGTTACTGTACCGCTCGTTTGATGTCGCTAATGAAGAAGAAAGGTTACGAAGAATTTCTCAGCAGCGACGCTAATGGATAAGAGATGTACCGACGTTACTTGGGCTGGAGTGGCGCTTTCCTTTATCCTAGAGGCGTCCGCTCTACAACTGACACTAAGAGCGCGTTGAGTGGCCCCAGAGCTGCAGATTGTATTCCGGCCGTTCGTAAACGCCTTCGTACCGATTATTACTTTTTCATTACACTTGCTTCATCGATGCTGTTCCGAACTTTGTCGAGGTATCGAGAACATTTTATAGGCATTCTGCTTCTCTGAAAGGAGAAAGGCTGCATTTTTTTTTTCGTATACGCAACGAGGTGCTCCCTAATTAAAACCGTGTGGCAAGCAAAGAGAAATTAATTGTGTTTTAATGAGGCCTGGAACGCGAAGATGCATTGCGAAATACTGAAGCGCCGCGTCCTACCCCCACAAGCATTTAACAGCAGCTTTGAACTACAAGCCATTTAAGATCCTTTCATGTTCAGTGCTACTATATTAAAGTCTACGTAGAAATGCCAGCTTCCTTTATTGCAGCCCGTGTTTTTTTTTTTTTTTTTACCTTAGCAGCACAGGATAGACAGAAATGAGCCTATTGTTTCGGAATAGGGGCAAACATTCAATCACATTAAAGCAGCGACAGAAATACATTCCTTTGCAACGTCAGGTTAAAACGTAACTAATTTACATGCAGCTCTACTACATAGACGGCGTTTTCATATTGCTGAGCCACAGTATTTCGACACATTCGAAATCCTTTGCAAAGTCTAATTATCTAGATTGATTGCTATGCCATAGCATTTGCGGGAACGAAAGAAATGCGGCACAGAAATCTGCCGGCTGAGTTAGGCACCAATGTAACAGAGGTTGAAGAGGTACGTACTATAGTGGTAAGAAATGAAGAAATGGCGGAAAGAAAGAGAAAAAACGCTAGACCAGATCATATCACTGCTGTCTGTCTAAATATGTATAAGTATGCGACTTAGATTGTGATGATCGTGACGTCTCGACAGCTGCGCCTGTGTGCGCGTTGGACCACCTTGTACGTTCTCGTTTATCAAGGCGATATTTATGTACCTCTAATCTATTTACAATCGTGCGATTTCGCGCACGCTGCGACACAGTTGAGCGCGCTCGAGTTCTCTGCTAGATTACCTCGAAAGTGCATGAAGTCCATTATTAATGCTACAAAGAAAGGCGCGATCGATGGTGAGATCGAACCTCCGCATTCCAGCACAGACGTCCGATGCACTAAACATTAGGCCACCATTCCACGGATGCAACTCTCGGGCCAAGGCCGCCCTTAGTTGAAAAGTCTGGCGAGTGGGTCACGTGCCATTTTCTCGCATTCTTCCCTCGTGGCGGCTCGCGAGCGCATTAGGACGGTGTGTTAGACTGCATTGCGGACGACATTGGCCCATATTTTCTATTAGATACCTTCGGAGCAGGTGAAGTTGCTGGTTTAATGCTACCTTACTGAAAGCAACGGCCGTGTTACTCCACAGCAAATCTTCAGGCACGTCTCGTTGCTCTCTAACATGCACTGCCGTTAACAGTGTCGGTCTTACTCCCCGTTATAACGCAGTGATTTTATGATGTTACATGTGTCACTGCTTATATCTGTGACTAAGACGAAGACAGCCATTTTCTTTCTCACGAACGCGCATAGCCGCCGGTGATGCAACGAACGCCCTTCGTGTAAGACTATTCTGCCGCATAACGAGGCACTGGGCGCGACGAATGAAAAAAAAAACGAAGTTAGTGTAAGTGAAACGAACCTTGCAGCACGCCACCTCCTTATACAAATATGTGCTCCCGTATCCAAATATACGCTTCAAATATATATCGGACAACGTTATTATTTCCATGTGTTTTGCTGCCAAATTCTAGACAGAAGCGCTGTTACTTTCTGCGTCAGAAAAAAAAAATGCAAATCGACGGCCGAGCGGCTTACTCGAACAAATGCTAACAACGAACAACGCTAGCTGGCGGAATTTGTCAGATAACCCTGCAAGAGAGACATTATACTGACACGGAATTGAACTGACACGGACACAGACTAGAAGCAGACAGGACGAGCTCTCGTCCTGTCTGCTTCTAGTCTGTGTCCGTGTGAGTTCGCGCTACAATCCAAGATCTTGTTACCTTACCAACTCGCCCAACTTTCTATCCTTTTGATCCATCCACCATTCACCGTTTTTCTTGTGGGTGGACTAGCGTAACATATATATTTCTGCCATCTGTATTACACATGATATTGCAGGCTTATGACGAAGCATTCGTGAATTGGGGTTCGAAAAAAATTTTGGTTTTTGTGAAACACCTGCTTTGATATCTCCTATGGTCTCGAAAACAGTGCAAGTTGTCGCAATATATTATTTTACCAGCTGAAGGAATCCTGGTGAGCTGGCGACGCTAAACCTGCAACGTCGGGTAAACAGGAACTGAATGCACATTGTTCGTGACACGTATGAACGACGACGCGCCACAATGGTGTGACAAAATTTACATCGACCGCACCCTGTGTTGTCTAAATGCGTTATAAAGGTGCCAGCTGCCACTTAAACTTGTTTCCGCATCGCGAAAGGTGTCTGTGCGCACCAGTGCTTTCAGATACTAAAGTAACACTTGCAAAATGCCATGACAAAGCGGCACGTGAGAATATAGAAACGTTATTTCGTATGGCTGTCGGCCCAATCGTGGGTCGATACTGGCTTCTTTATTTATTACCTGAAAATTGTGGTGAGACTTACTACTTAGAACCAGCTAGCCCGTCATTTCTGACAAGGAAAATAATAAACAAGACAGAGGAAAGAGCAATAGCGAACACTGCCGAAACAAGTCTATGACCAAATAATGAAACGCTATCAAATCAAACACATCAAGTTCGTTAAAACCATAAAACGAGAGCAGAGGTTGTAGGAGTACAGTACAAGTCACGAGATATGTTTCTGCAGGCACGTCACTATGCGGAGGGGTCCCTTGTCTGCCCTCTGCCACGTATGGACCTGACATGCATTCATTCTTGTGATTCTAGTACAATCTTGCTAGTGACACCCACCCCTGCGTGCACGCCTTCTTCGTTTCCTTCTCTTCTTTTCGCGCTGCTTTTCCAAAGAGTGGACTTCCAATTGACCCAGCATGCCATCCTTCTATCGTGTACAGTTTGGAAGTGTCGGCCGTGCAGGGCCACTCACAGTTAAGACAACCAGTCACACAACAACCGAAGTGGTGATCCCTGTAGCATCGTTCGTCGGTGCTATTGAACGCGCTCGTACGTATACGCTCTTCTACTCGTCAGCTTAGTTGCAGTTTCCAAAGCTTCCAATTGCTACAGGCAGACAGAGCCGCACACGGAGCAAGGCTTAGCGCGGCGCAAACCTGTAGCCTGGCGGGAGCAAACAATACGCGCTATGACCCGTGACCTGCCTGCTCGGATTCGATTAATAAGCTGGCTGGTAGCAGAGCAGGATGTATTGTACGCGTCCCGGCAGGGCTTAATACTACGAACGTGACCCACTTCCTAGTGTTTACAACTTCCGGAGGATTTTCGTGGTTTGGGGGCTCGGCCAGCTGTTGTGTTTCATTAAAAGCGACCGGCTCAAGAGTGCGAAAAGTGCTTGCAATAGACGTGGAGGGTAGCTATACCATTTTATGTTTTACAACTGGTAAACGGCAAAGATAGAAATATAGTCGGCACCTGTTTCTTCCCGCTCCTTAACTGCTTGTCTTTATACTACAGAAGGACATTTCTTTTTATTAGAGATTGCTCATTTACGAAATCAGAAAACCCAAAAACGAAAAAAAGAAATATAACACCTGTAAGCACACTCCGTAGACGCTGAAAGTGTGTCTACGTGTTTTCCTTCATGACTGTGTCTTAGCTTTGGAATTATGTCATCTGTAGAACGTCCTTAAGCTACAGTCTGTGTTTTGTACGCAGGCGGCAACACGTTTGCCTTTGTGCACTTCAGTTAAATTTGTATGCATTGTGTAGTCAGAATACTGGTGTTTGTGCATTACGTGAGCATTTGCACTTAGGTTTTGGTCTGAGCTTGCATTTACCTACACGTGTTTCTTTGTTTCGGTTTGCTATTTTTACTCCGCTCTCTATTTCTATTTTTATTCTATGTATCGGTTTGCAAAAAAAAAGTATTAGACGGACCGAACATGGTTATGTTTAATCATGCGACTAGCATGAGAACTCGAGACCATGAACGTCACGAAGTGATAGCTAAATTAATCGCAGAGTAGTCAATTTGTTGGATTGTCCTTTCTGACACCTACTACTCCAAATTCTGGTGCGAAAAAACTAGCGTCCGTATGTTTTTGTGAATATGGGAGACCGACCTACTTGCGTTGTGTTAGATCACTTTTGTTTCACTCTCTGTCCTTCTACTCGCATGTTGAAAAGAAGAAACAGAAGTGTTCATCTTTGACGTATTGTACAAACACTAGGCATAGCCCCAAAATGAGTTCAGTGATAATGACACATTTGTATTATTTAAAAACATAGTAGTTAAAATCTATTGAAACTCAATCATAAAAAAATTGAGAAGGATTCAGAGCATGTCAGCATAAGTAACCAATCATGTCAGCACCTGAGCAGTAGACCTTCAGTTTCTGAACACACTGGAAATAGTTGACGGTGGTTGCTGTGACTCGACGGAAATCGTTATTGTGGTTTCATGGAGAGAAAATTACGCTCCAGGAACAAAACATTCATCACTTCATTTTGTTTCCCATTAGAGGCTTCCAGTTTCCTGTAAATTAATAACACAAACCCGGATTCATGAGTTTTAGGGATAGCTTGACGGTCGTCCTTCGTCAAGTGCTACGTTGACTTGGTTCTTAGAAGCGCGTATTTCCTTTTATTGCTCGTGAAAGAGTCAAGATTAGTAGGGCCGGGTTCGTGTCAACGTGATGCGATCTTTGTCACAGACGTGGCTACATGATCAAGTTTGTACTTCGAAGAAAATGTAAACGCAGCCATCGGCCATATGTATATGGCTGTAAACGTTGCGCATCGATGACGGAGAAAAATTGGCAGTGGCTTAGCTCGGCTATGCCTGGATATACGTAGCAAGAGCTAAGGCATAGCATGGTTAGCCTTGGTTAATCTTGATTGCAAGTCCAGGTTAGTCTGGTTGTCTAGCTATGTTGCGGCGTTTAGCCAGTCATTCGGCGCGCTGTTCGTCTGTTTCCTGGGCGATTCGTTTCCTCTTCACCTAGTACCGATGTCGATTCCAGGCCTCCTCCTGCTTATCGCAACTGTCGCCGTCCATACTACCGCCTCAGCTGTGGTTGCGGAGCACGCGAATCCTCCGACGTGTTATCAGGCATGCGACGCAGTTGCCGAAAAGAGCGAAGGCGAGGCAACGAGGAGGGACGCGGTGTGACGTCATGCGAAACGGCGGCTATTGAAAGGCGCGGCGCTGCGCAGCGGCGGAACACCTGTGGCTCGGTGCTACTAGTGGCGCATGCGCAGAAGCGACTAGGGTGAGAGAGAGAGAGAGAAATATCCGCGGCGAGGCGTGCGTTGTGACGTCATGCGCCTCCTCGAGACACCGCCACGGCAAAATCGCAAGTTCTCGGCCAGTAAAGCTTTCGCTTTAAACAAAAAGCATCGACTTGACTTCGCGAGACTATGGCAGGAGCCACGAGCCATTCGGGAGTGCCTTGATATGTAGCGCCATGGGGCCGAAACAATAAGCTACAATACTGCTATTAAGGCCGCCACTCAATGACATCTTTCACCTTGCCTTGCTAGTAGTCAAGTGGGCTCGACCTGCATCGCCATCGACCATCCTGCAAGTGCTTACGTCATTAGCAAGAAAGCAACGGCACAGAATACATTCCCCTTTGTGTAGCCAACGTTCTCTTGTTGTCAACGCATTGTTTTTATTCCCCAGGAAGAAGCGGTCCGTTAGTGTTACCAAAACCTGAGCAGAAGCTCACTGGCTAACTCAATCGATTGCTCAGAACGAGGTCACGAATAGCCTATTCACTCGCAGCGGCCGGATTTTCGTGATGGCAGAATTGCTAAGGGCCTGATCGCTGATTTAGTATCTTTCCTTTTTTGTTTGCTTGTGTTCTTGCGTTCACTTTGACACACCTCGTGTTTTCTCGACTTCATTCCAGTGTTCTCGTCCTGAGCATTGTGAAAGCCCGTGTTCCAACTTCTTTATCTCAATATTTTATTTCTAGCTTCTCTGTGTCATCATGCATCTATGGTCGCAGTAAGTTTAATGACTTCTGACAACTCTGACGTACTGTTTCTTTTTTCAATCTTTTCGCAGCTTCTTGGCTACAACAATGTCACCAACGTCTGCCCTTTAATTGAACACTATCTGTTCATCTTTCCTCAAAGGGCTAATATTCGTCTTCTCATTGATGTCGTTTCGTTCCTTCTGATCATGATAGGGCTAAAGTCTGGTTGATCTCATGGCTGCGAAATCCGCGACATTATGTCTGGCACAATTTCTATATTTTTGGAGCCATATCTTTTTCACCAACCTCACTTGATCAACTCAGAAATTTGAATGCGTAACGTATTCATGAGAAGCGTGCGGCCTTTTAAAGATAATCGTTAGACCTAGTGCATATACAAGTGACTCCCTTCATTAAGGGTTCCTAATAAAATACTAAGGGCCGCAACCAGTAAGCAAACTTCCAATTAAATTTGGTAACGGTATCATATACACTACAAGCTATAAACCAAGAACTGACTAAAGGCAATGGACTCTATAACGACCTCTGTCTGCAGACAGTTCATATAGATTTGCAACATAGACAAAATAAGTAGTATACAGAAAATCAGAGTCGTGTAATCAAATATATAGATACAAATGTATTTTTGTTGTAAATACTTTGAAGACTCCAGTCATTTCACCAGCTAGCTGGAAAATTTCACTCTGTATATCTGTCTTCTTATGGCGCACTACCAACGAAACAAGTTTGAGCAATTCTATGCTGTCGGTTATAAAGCGTTAATCAATTACATTCAGAAGACAGTAATACAAGACAGTAAGGCTTTATTTGCTTAGTTTAAATTATTATTAGACATCAACGTACCAGTCTTCTTCCATGTATCACACAAACAACGACCGGGAAACGCCTGTATCAATTTCTTTTTATCAGTCACACGATACTGCCCACATTTTCTATACACTGACTGCTAGATACATTGTCTCGTTGAGAAATAAACCTAACACCTGAGCAATGAAAAGGCTAGAAATTCTAGCATGAACTTCAAACGAGTCGCCGTTATTGTCCTATTCCTAAACGAGGAAATCTTAATTAAGCGCTGATACTGCTTTATCTCTTTGTCAGCTAGTATTGCTCAGACCTTCTCACTAGACATCTGTCCCCTGAAAGTGTTTTGTTTGTAGCTTGGCACTCGCCTGCCTTTATCGAAAGAAACTGGTCGTTCAATATGCACAAATGGCAGTCCATTTCCGGATCGCAGAGGATAGAGGGCTAGGCAAACAATCTCCGGAACCTAAAAATAAGGAGCAGTCCTAAAATATTTCCCCACTTAAAATGGTATGCCAAGCCTGTACCTCAGAAAAGAAATCAATATAAATCCGGCTTTGCCATTCCCTTTCAGATAGCTATTTTAGGCACAACAATGGTACCAATAAATGGCCTCCTTTTCCTTTCATATTCACTCACTCGCTCTATTTGTGTTACAGCTCGTAAACCTACACCAACAAACCAAGAAACGAAGACTAAACACCCGACGTCGCATTTTGTGGCAACAGTAACGATATCATGTTCGTCACTTGGATGCTACTTGAAAAGCACTTTTAGAAAAACGAAGCAGACAGAAAAAGATCATTTCCGAACACGCGAAAAGCCCATATTTAAATTAGAGTCGTAACGTTCTGCGGGACAGGATTCCGCTTCAAGAACCTTACAAGCACACAGATAAAACGCCGTAAGCATTCTTGTTTGCGTCTTCTTTCGCGCAACAGCACAAACTGCATTCCGCTCCAGCGAAGCCTCAACAGAGGTAAAATGGGATACTCAAGCTTTCTGTTTGGAGGGACATACTCGTAAACACGCACAGCGCTTGAAGGGATGAGATTTAATAAACGCCTCCACGCGCCGTATAGGCAAAAGCCATTGCAATAGCAGCAGTGGCTACTGCCACTGCTGCTGTTCAGTTTGCGGAAGTAAATGATTTCGAAACGATTTTCACGCTGCGAAAATGCGCCATGCCAGAAGTGTGCCGAAGCTTCAGTCGATTTAGTAGTAGCTGCGCGCGAGCTTGGGGGCTGTGGAGTTCGCAGCAGCCAGTAGGGAACCGAAGTCACTCGAACTTAAGAACCTCTTAGTGAAAGGTTTGTGCAGGCGTTCTCGTCAAAAAGTGCAGCAATAAAGACGATACAGAAAGTGCCAGTCAGTCACAGACGGCGTCAGATTCACCATGCCAACTTGCTACATTCCTGAAATTCAGGCGAAACACCCTACGCCTCATTCTAGGCCCTTTGCGGTATGCAGGTAGGTTCCTGACTCACCTCTGCCCGGCCCCCTACAAGAAGAAGAAATGCATCGCCGATAGTGAGATTTCGACTCTCACTTCGCGCACAGCAGCTAGATGCACTATTACTCCAGCACCGCTTTCTTTTACTAATGCGAAAGACTTGAGTGGCTCGTTGCAATGGCGCATACCCGAAAAAAGCGGCGTCTAGTCCAGTGAACGAAAAAAATATAATCCGGAATGGCTCTTACCCCCGTAAGCAAGTAACGATGCAATGGCTCAATATGAATGAAGAAACGAAAGAAACAAAGAACGAATGAAAGGAAGAAAGAACGAAGGAAGGACCGCAAGAAAGAAAAAAACGAATCAAAGAACAAAGAAAGAAAGAAAGAAAGAAAGAAAGAAAGAAAGAAAGAAAGAAAGAAAGAAAGAAAGAACCTGTAGGTAGGGCTTAGGTGCTAGCATGTGCCGTTCAGGAGGTCGATCTACCTGTCCTACAACGCCGTATACGTTTACTTCACACTGCGGCTGGTTACGTCTGGCCTCTCCGATTGTATAATTTATTGCATTACCACGTGTGCAGCAGGCTTTCGCCTTCACGAGTTACAGGAATGTAACAACATACTGCCGAGGTTGTTAATTTCTATTTCTTGTGCTACGATCACGCGTAGTCTCTTCCCTCTTGTCGAAGCAAACCATAGCTCTGAGAAAATTGGTGCTTGCGTGACCTCGCAGTTCCTCGCATGCCACCCTCGTGGCAGCTAGCGCTTAGACACACTGTCTTAGACGGCACCGTCTTTGGCATTGGCTCCCATCCTTCAGTAATTTCCCCGCAAAATCTTACACTACGTAGAAGCTGCGCCAAACGTCATACCATGATCGGTCAAGGTCGACCAGGTTTTTAACGTTCCTCCGCCGCAGTACGAATGTTTTCACATAGACCGCATGATACGAACATAGGCATAACTACGATTCTATAACACCTAGTTGAATATTACGTCGGAATCCGTTTAACTCGCCTCATTCATTCCGGTACATATGAAGAACCCGAGATTCGGCAGGTCGTGAACTCACGTCTAACGACCCCAGTGTAGAAATCACGCACTCTCCGTCACACAATCATCGTCGGCTTTCGTCTTGCTGCTGTCGTCACGCGCTTGCTTCATACACAATTGACCGCATTACGCAAACGTGCTGCTCCACCTGGTAACGCTATGCGAGAACGCGAAACCACGTTGAAGAGCCAGCTACCAGCAAAACGCTTCGCATAATTAGGCAAAAAAGGTGAGGCGTGCAGACAGGACACAATTCGGCGTTCGTGTTGTCCACTTCTCTTGTGTCCTGTCTGCACGCCTCACCTTTTTTGCATAATGAATCCTTACCAACTAGCTCAGCTTTCTGTCGTTCTAAGCTTCGCATAACATCGATTACCAAATCGCGTGAGATACGAATTTATTTCTTGCTGGTGGTGGTTATTCTTGTGTTGTATACTATCTCGATCGCTATATCTTTTCATACTGCATTTTGGTTCTTGTTTTTTTTTTTCTGTCCATGTACGATATTTCACTTGCTAGTGGTCGTTTGTGTAGCCCTTTCGTCCTACTTGCACTCACAGTTTTTGAAATAGAGATCTCTTTGAGAACCCTACCGGAATTAGCTTATCATAGCTGCTGCTGGTGATGAAGTCTCGCGGTACAGCTGACAGAAAGAACAGCAAACAAGTGCCAAACCGCACTATGTATCTTGTGCCAGCGGTCGGCTCTGTTCTATACAGGTTTACGCAACGCAACAACAAATGGTAGCAAAATATCCTCGCTACTTCACGTTGCAGACACCACGGAGGAACGAATAACATACGTCTTCGAGCGCGTGATTCCTTGCAAGCTGACCCTTCAGACAGTGCGGTAGTAAACGTCGCTGGTCACGGAGGTACATGATATATTATGTAAAGTGCGCCGATCCCGGAGGCAACGAAATCCGTGGTTGCGTGGGTCACATTTGTCGCGTCCCCGCGGTTTTGCCCATTTACTGGACAGACGCGCACTCGCTATGCTGCAAAACGAGTCGCAGAACACGAAAAACTTTATTCCGTTCATTCGAGCGCATCTAGAAAGCTTTGCTTCACATTGATTTCAACATGTGCGTTACATGGGTAAATTTTTTTACATTTACGCCTGTATTTTGTTTTCTAAGATCATGAACGTAAGAACGACATATACAAACGATATATTTTAGTTCTAAAAGCTGCGAATAAGTACTGCTTTAGATTTTCACTGGTCCCTGCCTGCTAAAGAATGATATAAAAGGCAAACGTAACGCGATTGTGCATATGTAAGAGTAGAATTCTGATTACAGAGCAGAATTTATAACCTCAACGTGTACACATTCATATACGCTTTTGCATAGACCGTGCGATTTCGTTTCGCTGAAGGACACCGGACCGAAGAGGGGAGCAAAAGAGTTTCTGGTTCATCGCTACTCTTCATTTTGAAGCACTTGTCATTTCATGTACCTTGAGATACGATTAAATAAGACGTACCTTAAGCCAAGCAAAAGCTTTATCTGATCATGTTTATAGATGGCTTGGCGGAGATTTGACCACGCCCTTTCACCAACGGATGTTCTCTTTACTCGTGGTCTCTTTAACGTAGTTTGAAAGTTTATGAGCCAGCTAAAAATTATACAGGAAACAACAGCACGCCACCCATACGACTCCTATAACTTTTACGTGGGATAAGAGAAACTAGCCCTTCAGCGTGCCTGCCGAGTGTATATGTATTGTGATTTGTCTTTTCCTTTTCTTTTCTTGTTTTCACTTGGCAAAATTTGTCCAGCTGCAGAATGTATGGGGAGTCAAAGACAAGGTGCAACTTATTGAACCGCGAATCTCTACTTCTCTCTCTCTCTCTCTCTCTCTCTCTCTCTCTCTCTCTCTCTCTCTCTCTCTCTCTCTCTCTTTCTCTCTCTTCGTCCTCTCACATTTCTTTTTTTCATTTCTAGATTCTCACTATGTTTTTCCAACACAATGAAAGTATGAGAACCTCCAGCTTGGCTCCTTCGCGACAAACTTACAAACTCTCGTGTGGTATAGATAAGAACCCCGAGGCGAAATGATGCGGACTAGTGGAAGGAAAGTTAAACTCAGCAACGTAAAGAGCCTGTCGGGAACGTTCCTTAAAGGGTCCCTGAACCTCTGTTTTATAGAAGTCGAGAAATGCACTTGAAGTTAAACTGCTTCAGAAATACTTTGCCGCAAAAGAAATTGTTTCGATGCGTTCAGCCGAAACGGAGTTGTTGGCAATCAAGCACCCTCTACGTGATGCTTCCGCTCCTTCTCCAGTAAGTGGCACTGCGAAGCCTACCGCGGAGCGGGGCGCGCTCACAAAGCTCCGCCTACTGAGGCGCGCTGTTCACATTTGATTTTGATTTCCTCGAGACTTGATTTTGTTGAGGCGCGCAGTTCAAATTTCTTTATCGATGTTCACGTATACGTCACTACTTGCTACGACATGCCCAACTATCGTCTCTCTGAAAGGGAGAATCCGCCGCTACTTTTATTCTCTCCTTCATAGAGAGGGTAGTTCACTGACCTCCAACAGAGCAGACAATCCTCCCTACCTCCCTCCCAACCTCGCGTCGTCCAGGCCCCTTCCACGAAAAAAAGGAACCTACATTGACACGCCAACCGGCGCTACATCACATTCCTCCACCGACGGTGAATAGCACACCTTTCATTTTCAATTCTGCGCCCTCACCGCTAACACATCCTCGTTCGTTGCCTCGCCCACACGCCTTACTCCCTCTCCAATTTAGAACCGTACCTATATATATTATGCCGAGGGGAGCATATGTTGCGTTGAAGAAGACAAGCCCACTTGTCGAAACGTGGACTCCGGCTTTCACCTTGTTCTCGTTTCGTTCGCCGTCTTGAATTTCCATTTCCCGTCTTCCTCGTGTTTTCCCTTGCCTTGCTTCCGATGCGAGATGCTCCCCGCATAACGTCGATACGTACAAACTTTTACATTGCAATTCCGTTCTATTCCCGAACGTGTCCCGACTTGTAGCTGTTGCGCATGCCACTGCCTCCACCTAGGACGTTGTCACCAGCCACTTTCACTTTGCGTTTAACTTTCTTTACTGTATGTTTCTTAATACACCAGCCGCATTTTGGCTGGTGAGCTCCCTACTTACTAGTGCGACGCCTGCTACGTCACTGACGGCGATCGTGAAGCTGGTAACTGTCAGGGTGTTGTTCCTTCGGTCCAACGCGAGTTACCACGCGTGCTGCTTTGCCCCATAATGTCGCAACCACATGTAGCCACAACATCGTCCAAATAGTTCTAGAGCAACGCTGGATCTTGCTGTTGCTGTCACTGCTTCGTCCGTCGGTCGAAACTTTTAATAGAACAATTGCAGCATAACTTCAACGGCACGTCGTCCGTTTTGTTGTGTGCGCGCACCTAAATATCAACTGTCTAACAGGAGGCTCATATATGTTAAGCGGGAACTCATTTACATGTCTCTCGATTAAAATAATATGCTATTACACTAAAAGTCACAAGATGTGATGGAAATCCTCTGCTAGTTTTTCTCCTTGAGCCAGTCGGCGAAATTGCTGATAAAGCGTTGGATAAAAGTGCTGAAGTACTGCCAGAATCGTTACGGTGAATGAATAAGGTAACGTGCACTATGGATTGTTGAAGCATCGGCTCCAAAGCAATGCGCAAGTGTTCGAAGAGGGTTGAGCAGTCAGAAGATGACATTATTGAGCTACTATCGACATTTCTGACAACAGCATTTCTGACAACGTGTGCCATGTATGCAGCTGTGCGCAGTTGTTCATAATGAATCGCGCGTGCCTTATTACGGGAAAGCAGATAATGGGTTGAGTGACCGTTCGGCGAACATAATGTTATCGTTGACAATGGCCTTGAGGCCAGTCTGTTACGCTTGTAGAGCCTTGTAGGGGCTGCTCTTTTTTTATTTATTTTTTTTGCCTTTGGGAGACTTTGCGACGCTTCTGCTGGACTTGGATTCCTTCGGCATTTCTCTGGCGGCTGCTTTAGGCGGCGTTCCATCGTCGGCAACCTTGCCCCTCTCGTGTCTCTTGAAATATCTTCAAGATACTTCAATATCTCAATACTTCACGTCTCCTTTGTTCTTTGCCTTTACGTTGTCCTTGCCGCCTTCCTTGCCGTCCTTCTGAGACCCGGTGACGTCTTGTTCTCTGGATAGGAGCACTCTTGTACGGATGCTTGGGAAACGATGGAAAAGCTGCGGCGCTGTCCCGGGCGCTTCCATGACGAGGGGAGTTTTTTACTTCCATTCGTTACCTTCCTTAGTAATGTTTCGTATGCCAACTGTATTCAGGTGCAATATCAGAGAACTGTCTACTTTCAATGGCACGTCTTCCCTGGGAGGCTCTGTGGTACCAAACATCAGAGATGTGCACTGTACAGTTGAACCTTGGATGAAGCTGCGGAGGGTTCCCTGTACCGTCCATCCAAAACGGGTTTCCACTGCAGTAACTTGAGGGATAATCGAGATATTTGGCCGGTTACAACGTACCAGTAGATATCGGAGCCAATGAGAATGCTTAACTCGTTCTCTCGGAAAGTAGCTGCTTCAGGACTCGCATCAGCGCAAAGAATATGGGGCGTCGAGGCGATGATCACGCCATCCGCTGGTGGACTGAGAGGTGGACTGGTGGCTGAGATTTCCGGCGCTCCGAAGGCATCTGCAGTGGTCTCGTTGGTACTGTGCTGGCTCCGGAGTATGAGGGAGACTCGGTTAAATGTAGGGGTCACAGGGCGATGCGTTTTCCCGAAGAGGAACAGGTTGAGGAGCTTAACCCCTTGAACAGAACAATGAAGTGCTCGAGCAACGTCCTGCCGATCGATAGTGCGCTGACTACCCGTATATATAGAAGGAACTACAGCAAAATTGGCGTATCTGGTGCGACAGCCCAAGCTCCACCCGTCTGCAGGAATACGGACATGGGTCCCGTAACACTCGTAGACACGGATGTTTCTCGAGGTGCTGCGTCGATGGGCTCCGTCCCACTCGCGCATTGCATGGACGACACAGACGCGTTGACCAGGAGCTGTGATTGAATTTGACTTGGAGTAGAGATATTTAACAGGGGTGTCCAGTGTTGTCCAGCAACAGTATGCACATTGCTAATTTCTGGCGCTTCGGTGTTTCTGGCGACGTCGTTGCGCTTGGCACTGCGGAAGCAACGGCTGCGCGCTTGAAGCTTCCTTCGTTTTACCGCGTAAGTGGTTATGTATGGGTTCACTCCAATAGCATTTTCGGTTGGCGATGGTGTACGCGGCCACCGCTAAAAGCTGTGTCCGTAGCAGCTATCGTCGAAAATGAGAAAAAAGTACCCACTTCATGCCGGTATCGAGCCCGGGCTTGCTCCGTGGGAATTGGCTACTGAACCACTGAGCCACGACGGCGCTTGCTGGCATGCAGCGGGAAAATGCCCTATAAACACGTCGTTGTGCGCGAGGAGACACGCGATGTAACATTCTCGCCGCGTAGCGTCGATACAAGCACATTTCGCATTGCATTTGCATATTATTACACCAGGTAGAACGTCATGCTAGCAGATACAGATACAGTTACAAGACAGCTACAAGACAAGACAAGGTACAAGACAGTTAAACTTCTTTTTCTTCCTCAAACTTCTTTAAGACTATGTGCAGAAGAATGCTAGAAAAAATATACGCCGAGTACTGACTAAATCAAGCTGGCTAGGTGACTATGTGACCACCACGTTTCAAAGGAGATGCCAATAAATCGTCGTCATCAACACCATTAGAATCGTACCGTGCCGCAGGCCTTGCGATGTCAGATGCGCGCCGCCTAACCTCGATACGTACAACATTTGCATTACAGTTGCATATTTTTGCACGAGGTGGCAAGCCATGTAACAGTTGCATAGGTACCGGTACAAGGTAGCTACAGAAACCTTGAGGAAGAAAAAGATTATGGATATGTATAAATATTGATCTAATGAGAAAAGACGCAGTTTCTCCCGAAAGGCGAAGCATCGATTGCGATAGCATATTAGTAGATAGCTATACAAAGTAGGGATAGCCGTTTTATCGGCCGTATAAACTTGTAAACATTCGCTTACTAACTAAATTAACAAGCATTGTGTCGACGCCGACGACGCCGACTCACGGCGACGCCCACGGCAGAAATCCGCCTTGAGGGCCCATACATTTGCTATCGCAATAAAACATCTATGGTATACTGGATTAATTCAAGTTGGACGGGTGACTCTTTGTCACCATCTCGTTTCAAATGGAATGTCATTAAATAATCGTTATCTTTTTACCATCGTATCGTGTCATTTGACAGGTGATGTGACGTGCGCGCCGCGTAGCGGCGATACGTCCAAACTTTGCACTGCAGTTCCGTTATAATCCACCAGGTAAACCGACATATAGCAGTTGCATGCTGCATGTAGCTGGACCTGGTTAACTCAAGCAGGCCACGTGTCTATTTGTGATCACCCTGTTTCAAAGGAGATGCCAGTAAACCATTATCATCATCAACAGCAACTTACCGTGTCACGGTTCAAGTGATGTGACATGTGCGCCACGTATTCTGTATACCTGTGTTTACCCTTCGGTACACGGTATGGCCTCCTCGCAAGCTCGCAAATACGAACCGCTGATGAAGGAGCCCATCGTAGAGCTACGCGCGCGGCTGCAATCAGGCAAGATCGGGCTCAGCCGACCGCTGTGCAGAGTGCAGGACAAGCCGCACCACAAGCCGCAGCTCGCCGTCAACGCAGGGCGGACAGTTCTGATTGCGCCTGTGTAAGTGTGCAGCTCTGTGTGTGCGCTGCGAGTGTGTTCGTGTGTTGGCGTCTGTGTGCGTTTGCGTCGGTGTGCTGTGCGTCTGTGTGCTTGCCTCCGTATGCGTGTGCGTCTGTGAGTTTGTGTCAGTGTGCGTCTGTGTCTGTATACGTGTGCGTATGAGTGTATTTGCGTGTGCGTCTGTGTGTCTGTATGCGTGTGCGCCTGTGTGCGTTTGCGTCTGCGTATGTGTGCGTCTGTGTAGTTGCGTCTGTGTGCGTGTGCGTCTGTGTGCATGTCAGTGCGTTTGCGTCTGTGTGCGTATTCAGTGTTTACGTCAGTGTGCTTGTACGTCTGTGTGTGTTTGCGCCAAGTATGCGTGTGCGTCTGCGAGGGGGTGTGCGTCTGTGTGCGTCCGACTGCGTGAGCGTCTGTGTGCGTCCGACTGCGTGAGCGTCTGTGCGCGTGATTGAGGGTGCGTGTGCTCAGTGCGCGTGTGCGTCCGTGTGTTTGCGTCGCTGTGTGTTTGCGCCTGTGTGTGTTTGCGTGCTTGCGTCAGTGTGTGCGTCTGTGCGCGTTGCGTCTGTGTCTGTGTGTATGCGACTTTGTACATGTGCGTTTGCATCTGTGTGTGTTTGCGTGTGTGTGTTTGCGTCTGTGTGACTGTGCGTCCGTGTGTTTGCGTCAGTGTGCGTGCACGTCTGGGTGACTGTGTGCGTGTGCGTCTGTCTGCGTTTGCATCTATGTGTGTTTGCGCCTGTGTACGTGTTCGTTTCTCTGTGTGCGTGTGTGCGTGTGTGTTTGTGTGCTTGCGTCTCCGTGTGTTTGCGTCTGTGTGCGTGTGCGTCTGCGTGTTTGCATCAGTGTGCGCGTGCGTCTGTGTGTGTGTCTGTCTGTGCTTGCGCCTGCGTGCGTATGCATCTGTGTGCGTGTGCGTCTGTGTGTGCACGCGTCTGCGCGCGCGTACGTGTGCGTCTGAGCGTGTGTGCGTCTGCGGGTATGCGTCAGTGTGCGTGTGCGTCCTTGCGTCTGTGCGTGCCAGCGTCTGTGTGCGTGTGCGTCTGTGTGCGTGCGCGTCTGCGTCTGCGTGCGTATGTGGTTGCTTGCACCTGCGTGCGTGTGCGTCTGTATGTATCTGCGTCTGCGAGCATGTGCGTATACGTGCGTGTGCGTATGTGTGCGTGTGTGTGTTGGGTTCGATTGCGTGTGCATCTGTGTGCGTCTGTATGTATCTGCGTCTGCGAGCATGTGCGTATACGTGCGTGTGCGTATGTGTGCGTGTGTGTGTTGGGTTCGATTGCGTGTGCATCTGTGTGCGTCTGTATGTATCTGCGTCTGCGAGCATGTGCGTATACGTGCGTGTGCGTATGTGTGTGTGTGTGTGTTGGGTTCGATTGCGTGTGCGTCTGTGTGCGTGTTTTCGTCTGCGTGTTTGCGCCTGTGTATGTTTGCGTCGTTGTACGTGTGCGTCTGCGTGCGTGCGTTCGCGTCTCTGTGCGTCTGCGTGCGTGCGTTCGCGTCTCTGTGCGTTCGCGCCTTTGTGCGTTCGCGCCTTTGTGTGTTTGCGTCTGTGTGCGTGTGCATGTGTTTGCGTCTCTGTGGGTGTGTTTGCGTCTGTGTGTTTGCGTCTCTGTGCGTGCGTTTGCGTCTGTGTGTTTGCGTCTCTGTGCGTGCGTTTGCGTCTCTCTCTCTCTCTGTGTGTGTGTGTGTGTGTGTGTGTGTGTGTGTGCGTGTGCGTGTGCGTGTGCGTGTGCGTGTGCGTGTGCGTGTGCGTGTGCGTGCGTGTGTGTGTGTGTGTGTGTGTGTGTGTGTGTGTGTGTGTGTGTGTGTGTGTGTGTGCGTGTGCGTGTGTGTGTGTGTGTGCGTGTGCGTGTGCGTGTGCGTGTGTGTGTGTGTGTGTGTGTGTGTGTGTGTGTGTGTGTGTGTGTGTGTGTGTGGCGAAAGGGGTGGGTTTAGATATGCGCCGTTGTTACACGTTGTTACTTCGAATTCGTTTTATTCTAAAATATCCGTCCGTATGTAAAACTGAGGTTCACGTTCATGGCTCGACGAAGCGCACGCAGAACGGGCCTATGTGCCGCGTGCTACAAAGGTCGCGTCGACTCGTGACCTGGTGCGTGCGCCAGATGTTTTCACTTTAACATAGCCACAAGAAGCTGCCAAAGCGGGCTTGTGGAAGTGAACCTTTGGAAAGGAGCCAACATCGGCTGATGTGTTTAATTAGAGTAATGGCTGGTTCTTTGGCGGCATTATGATCGAATGCCTCATGGGGTTTTATGTCCTAAAGCACTTAGGTACACTGAAAGAACATAGATCGTGCTCCTAAATTTAGGTGCCCAAGTAATTTTTTTTTCATTTCGCCATCAAAATACGGCCGTTGCGGTCGGGAATTGAACCCGTGACCTCGTCATCAGTAGCAAAGTCCTATAGCCCCTGAGTATCACCCACGGGTTAATATCATTAGCCAAATGGGGTAGGCATCACTATGCTGTCTCTTTCTTGTTGCTGATGCTTTCTTCATTCGATACCCCTCTGCACTTACGGTTTCGATTCTGGGTTATGCGCAAACCATATGCTGCGCTTTACACCCCCATTCTCGGCCTGCGTGAGTCGAGAGAACTTTCGGTTATCATTTTGGCCACTGTGGTCATCACGCGGCAACAGAGCGATAATAACCGTTCATCAATCTCCCTCAAATCGCGGGTGCGAAATAACCCCGCCGAACTTGCGATAGAGGCCACAGTTGTTTATTTGTCAGCCACGAATCACTGAAGCTTATCGGAAAGCGAGCAAAGCCACTGCTTCGAGCGTTTGGCCTCATCAACTCTCCTTAGATCCAAAATATAACGTTCCTGGCTGCAACACATATACCAACACGCGGAGCAGAGAGCGTACTACAAGTCGTATACAGCATAACGCCTGAACGAGCCTTACTATTAGGCAACAACCAACAGAGCTATCTACAACGCCAGATTCGCCACCGGCCAGCCAATATTGGCATCCTACATTCGCAAACCCCTGCCTATTCGAGCGAAATAGCTGAGCTGGTGGTAAAGTTGCGTCGCCACTATTCGTCGCTGGCGTATCTGTATAGCACCGCTGGAAAAATGAAGCCCCCTGCTCCCCCCCCCCCCCCCCAGAGAAAGCAAATAAGAGCGCAAGTATATCGAAACTACCAGACCTTGAAGAACCCAGACTAGCTTTTACTGCTCCTAAGACTCGCCGCTTATAGCTTCGCGAGCAATTCGGTCATGTCAACAGCCTTGTCACTCACAGTGAGCGGCTGTTATTATTAGAAGCATGCCTCTCGAACTAGCAGAGTCCTATAAATAAATAGATGTCACTGCATGCAATGATCTGTCTTGGCATAAACATATTTCTAACATCATATCATCTGCTAATAAAACACTAGGTTTCTTAAAACGTAATCTCCGTCAGGCACCACAAAACGTAAAACTGCTTGCCTATAAGTCCCGCAATCCATCTGAACGCCGGGAGCGTAACAAAAATAGGCCTTTAAGAAAGCAGCAACAGACGCGTCAGGACGCCATCGACTTACTTCAATGACGCGCGCCTTCCAATTTAGGAGTGTTCCACATCCACTCTCGTTTGCCAAAGCAAGCCTCTTTCTCTAAACTCGCCCAAGCAAATAAAGTGAATCAAATAGTGCAGCAAACGGCCGGGCTAGTTTGGCAATCGATTCGGCTTCAATTATCCGAGACATGTGGGCAGTATAAACAACCATCAGCTTTGGCAGTAATGAACATGCTTGAAAACGTTCACGCACCGCCAGATATATATCTATATATAAACGCAGCCTGAAATTTAAGTTTTCCTTATGAGCCTCCGTTCAGTTTCCAAACGCTTCAGGAAGGCTGCTCACTCTAGAGTGACTTCAAGGTGGTGCAGAGTCATTGCATGAGCATCGCATTGCCAATAGAAGGCTGTTACCACGTTCCGTTACGGGTGTTGTTTTATTATGCCACACCCTCCCCATGGTACGGCACACGAGGCGAATGCCGTATTGTATCGCCTTTGTCTCGCGTCCCATTGTCTACCGCTGGTACCGCAGTGTCCAATAAGGTATTCGGTGCCCATTACACTGGTGTAAACTGGTGCAGCGGGAGGGTAGCGACTATAGGAGGGAGCTGGAGAAAACGAGAGAAAGACGAAGAGGTGAACTTGATTAAAGCCCGGCTGCCTACTCTGTTCACTGACATGCAGCGGGAGATATCGCGATAATGAAGCACGTGCTCAAAAATTAAATTATGCGTTTTTAAGCGCCATAACCACGATCCGATTATGAGGCAGGCCGCAGTACGGGATTCCGGAAATTTGGACCACCTGGGGATCTTTAACGTGCACCTAAATTTAAGTACACAGGTGTTCTCTCCTTTCGCCCCTATCGAAATACGGCCGCCGTGACCGGGATTCAATCCCGCGACCTCGTGCTTAGCTTCCCAACGCCACATCCAGAAGCACGTGCTTATTTCGCGGACTTCGGAAATTTCAAAACACTAAACATAAGTGCTTCAGAAATAGGAAAGCATTATGGAGGTAAAGTTCCAACTATAACAGGCCCACCGGCACCTGATTATTAGAAATAGCTTGCTGATATACAAGACCCTCTAGTGGCTGCCAGCTTTGTTGCCCAGTTAAATTCGATTTTGTTAATAATATTCAGTCCCAATAGTGAAAAAAAAATAGGCTTCATCCAAACTGTTTGCTCGAGCGGTGTCTCTTCTATTTGAATGCTACGTAGGGTCTGATATTAGTTATCAACTATTGGATAAAATAAAATTATTTTCTTAGAAAACTCATGTGCCAAACGCTTGCGATTAAAGCACTTCAGCGTTCTTAAGTACACCGCCGCCTGAAACGCGGAGAAATTTGTTTGTACTGCAAGAAATCCAGATAAGCATTCACCTATACTTCGAAAGTCTCTGTATTTGTCCAGAGAAATAATTATAATCTTGAAGCACACTTGGAGAGTGAGCGAGAGAAGGAAGGAAAGGAAATTAAGGAGGACAACTATAGCACTGACCAGTTTATTACCCTACCAGTGGGAAAAGTACAGTTCAGACATGCTAAAACAAGCATCTTTCATTTGAGTTATCTATAAAGACACCATGCCCGGCTCGGTCGGAGAAGTCGGTTAACCCTATACTGCGTTTGAAGACCTAAATAAGCAATGTCCAGTCATGTGTACTAAGCAATATCGACTAAGGCGGACGCAGTGCCAAGCGTATCGGAATATTGCTGGTAGATCGATCACGGCGCTCAATTTAGTTGAACTCGCGTGTTTAATGTACGAATATCATAGTCCGATTGTTGGGGACGCATTAGTTGGGCGAACCGGATTAATTTGGCTACCGTGGCTTATTTAGTGTGCACCCAATGCATGGCGCAGGACAGGGGTTATTTTTTTCTTTCGTTCGGCCCACTTTGTAATGCGGATGCTATTACCGGGATTGAACCCGCAACCATGCACTCTGTACCGCCGCGAACCGTTTGTCGATTGATGAGCAGTTGGTTCAAACCGATTATATTATGCTGCTGTACCACGTAATTTGAGCCACACTTTAAAAAGAACGCAAATGCCACGTAGCTGAACAAAACCAAGGTAACGTCGTTTGCCGTCGCTCGGAGATACTCGGATAAATTTTTTTGTTTATATTTTTGCATCCCTACTAATTACATAATTAGTCTTAACGGAACTTCTCGAATATTATAATTACATTACATGTGTCAATGAGAAAACAGCAAAGCAACATGGAAAGCGCCCGATACAAGGAAGGAAGGAAAAAGTGTAGAAGGAAAGGCAAGGAGGTTAACCAGTTTAGCTTAACCGGTTTGCTACTCTACACATGGGAGAGGGATGGGGGATGAAAGATGGGGAAGGGAGAGAGAGAGAGCACATAGCACAGCACACACACATCGTCCGTTTGAGTCCATCACTCTGGCGTGGTACGTGATATCACTGTCCCAGCCACTTGTCCAATCCCGTCTCTTACAAGGTTCTCATTGACACTTCTAATCTAATTATAATATTTTACAAATTCTTTTATTGATTAAGTAATGATGTAATCAGGAGAAATAAAAAAAAATAATCTGAGTATCTCCAAGCAATGGCAAACATTTCCTCGGTTCTGTCCAGCGACGTGGCATTTGCATATCTGTAAGGTATGGCTCAAATATCGTGAGGCACCTCATATATTACGCACTGGTTCATTCACGTTTACAATACCGCGTCCTCATGTGGGCTACAAGAACAAAACACGAATTTTATATATATATATATATATGTGTGTGTAGCTGCATATTCAAAAAAATTAATAATGCGAGTGATTGCAAAGGTGCTTATCGAACTTGCTCAGTCCCACTCTCCAAAACGAATAACGTGTTAACGATACAACAATTAGTAAATAGAAAATTAGCAATAGCCATATTGCACAAAATTAAGTTACAAGAAAATGAGTTCCTGCAAAAAAAAAATTCCTTGCGTGGAACACGCTTCCAAAAGGAGGAAGGTACTTTATGACGAAAGTTTTACACGAGCCAACTATGGCATAGAAAAGCGATTCTACATAATGTCAGATTTCCTAAGCCCTGTTGTCATCAATATGGTGCAAGAATTAAAGGACTTTAAGTGTCCTAGGAAAAGGATAAGCGCTACCTTTTTGTCAGTTCAGGGAGCGAATATTTTTATCATCGTACTTACGTTATTTCTGATTTTCTTCTGAGTTTGTACTGCGTTCATTCTACATTTAGTTTTTGTTATTAATTGTGACATTGCTCTATAGTTATTCGGTTTGTATTCAAATGAATGCGTATTGTATGTATTATACGTTTATGTACAGCTACAGAGGGTATGTTGAGATAAATATTATGTATATATTTCCAGTATATAGATGGCTCGTAATACTTTTTCAAGCTTATATGAAAGTGTGACCTTTCACTTAGTGATGTGCGTATGGGAAAGGGTCTGACACTCTGTCAGGCATTCATGCCTTTTGATCAGCCTCCTAGACATTACAAACATCCCCTTTTTGTAAGTTTTTTGTCATTGTGTAAAAAAACCAAAGAATGAGTGAGATAGTTCGTTATTTAATTGATGAATTATTTGATAAATGAAATACATAGGGTCAATTTCAAAGGGCTTTTCGTACGGAAGCGTTCTCTTCCGTTAGACTGCTTCCTTCGCTAGTATGTCCAGCATCTCGATTGGCTGGGATTCACGCTTACAGACAGTTCTAATGAAAATTGTTATTTTTATGTTTAGATAAGGGGCCCTGAAACTTGTCTCACTTCGATTGTGTCGTGAACTGTTGGCAAAAATGACGGCGGTTAACTGAATGGCGTGTGCACAGCGACAGTGAACGCTAATCTTTAATAAGTTGGGGGCATTTGAGGCTAACGTACTCTCGGCAACAGATGATATCACTTGATCTCCCGTAACCTGTTAAAAGAAGGAAAGGTCCTTGTTGACATAATAAACATTTCCTACTGAGTTCACGTAGCCTTCGACAAACATCCGTTAGACAAGCTAGAATAATAGTATGCACTTTTGCGACGGGTAGTTTGTATCAAATTAGCGACATACTTGTAAGGCGTTCTTGAATAAAAGAAAACAACAACGGTGGTCGAAAAAGGAGATGTTATCTTGCCACCATGCCGACAAGAGGATCCGTCTTTGTCGAAACGTCCACTTGTCTTTCTTGTGCCGCCTCTGGCTCGGGGTGGCACTTACGAAGGCCTACTCGTTCCGCATTGGAATGGGGGATACGCGCATGGGCGACTCTTGCGGAACCACAGAAACGACTGAACACATCCTATGTATCTGTCCCCAGTACGACGTCGAGCGTGAATTTCTCCGGACACCACTGAACCAGCCGGACTTTCGACCATTTTCCGTAATGAAGATCCTTGGACCCTGGCCGTACGCGTCGATGGCGCAGAAGGTCACGAAAGCGCTCTTGAAGTGCCTCAAGTCGACGGGTCTTGGGAACCGGGAGTAGACACGGTGCGAACCTTCCACTATTCGCGATACTTTGCTCTCTCTATCTCTCTCCTCTCTCTCACTTCATCCCCATAACCCCTTCCCCCAGTGTAGGGTAGCAAACCGTGTGTGCGTCTGGTTAACCTCCCTGCCTTTCCCGTCTTCTATCTATCTATCTATCTATCTATCTATCTATCTATCTATCTATCTATCTATCTATCTACCTATCTATCTATCTATCTATCTATCTATCTATCTATCTATCTATCTATCTATCTATCTATCTATCTATCTATCTATCTATCTATCTATCTATCTATCTGTCTGTCTGTCTATCCATCTGTCTATCTATCTGTCTATCTATCTGTCTGTCTATCTATCTATCTGTCTATCTATCTATCTATCTATCTATCTCCCTCTCTCTCTCTCTCTCTTGTCGGAACGCGCAGCGAAGTCCCTCGTTCGACAGTTGTAGCTCACATCACCTCTCCATCTTCCCGTGATCCTCGACCTTGTCTGGCTACATTGTAGTAAGATTCAAGAGCAAGAGAAAGCTGGTATGTTTCGGCGTCGTGTTTATCCGTCGCGCCGCGGCATATCAGCAGCGTCTGGCGATCTCGCAAGCTCCGCACTGGGCGAGTTTTTTCGTCAGAGTTTACCACTCCGGCGAAACATACTCATGTATTCACTCATTACAGCGTACGCCTCCGCTGCATTGTTAAAGGAAACGCATTCATTTGCCTTTCTCACTCTACTTGCGCTCTGGCTACAATCAAGTGCTCGAAATATGTCAATTCACTGCTTCACAGGTGGTGTAGAAGGCAGCAAGTGCCACCACGAAGCTCACGAATCTGCTGCTATGCTAGGCGATTGTGCACTTGGCAGAGGCAAAAAGAAAAATTCAGGGCACAGTCGTGTCATTTTATTTACCCGCTTCGCAAAAGCTTCGCTTCTGAATTCGCTTCTTTCAAGTCTCAAGCGACTACATTTTCAATCCCAGCTAAGTTCACGCTAGTTCTAGCTCTTTCTTTTTTATTCTACAGGTGGTATATTTATTTCACAGTTCTACACCGTCAATGAGCTCAGTACTATAGGGAGAATTTAAATACGTCTTTTTGCTGGAACACACACGAATCCAGCGAATACGCGCAGGATCGAGTTATCGCAATACTGCACGCTTATTGAGATGTGCTCTAAGGCCCGTGTTGAGAACGCCAGCATATTCCTGCGCCGCGTGGGCTTGCCGAAGAAAGCGGCATCGTATCCCTGAGAAATGAAGCAGGATGCTTTACAAAAGGCTTTTCATTTTTTCTTCGTCGCGGCATCTTAAATCTGTGGCGTGAAAGCCAGCCCAAAGGCAAATAATGGAACGGCGAAGCACGACAGGTATTTTATAACCCGCACTGCGAGTATCTACTGCTGCTGCTGCTTCTCTTACAGATCCCTCCGTGTGGCGGAGCAATCGATGCTGTCAAAGGAGAATTTATCGCTGTGGCTTCAGCTGCGGTTTTATGAAAGGTGCAAATGGAGCCGTGGATGTTCGCTGCCGAAAGAGACGTACAAAAGCAGGCAGGCAGGCAGGCAGGCAGGCAGGCATCGAGAGAGAGTCAATTTGTATCTTGAGCCAAAAGTGCAGTCGGCGACGTGCGGTGAAAGCATCACCATTATTTTCGTTTCGTGCGGGGAGATCTTCGAGTACTGACTTTGATGTGTTCTGTCACCTGTTGCCTCTTTTATTGCAGTTAGTCCACCTTGAACCCCGTAAAGCTGTCGGGGGAGTTACTATACTATACTCACGCGTAAATAAAATCAAGCCCAAAGTTGCACAAGTGACGACAGCAATCAGTAGAACAATCAATGTAACTCAGAAGTTGTTGCTGCTTATGTCAATGTAAGATGCTTCATTAGGCGCCGGTCATTGCGCTTAATTTATGGATAAGTGAGTATGGATATTTCATGCGGAAATCTCGTTATCTTCCTCAGGCCATTCGCCTATTTGCTTCCGGATGTCGCGTATTTACTTTACGGGCTGTTCCATCATCACGACGTTGTTTTATACGCACAGGTAAACAAACAGCCGGGACCTAACTGCGCTTCCATGTGGAAGTCAATAGATTAGTAGTGGCAGTGGGATTGTTTATCAGCTTTCCCTGTTTTTGCCCGGCGCTGGTTTGTAGGTAATATGTTTCACGTGTCGCATGTTAACCTAAAGGTGACATTGTGTTGCGATGGCAACACGCGTCAACAAACAGGCGTTCGAGCAGAAACTCATAAAGAAAGGCTCGACTCCTGCAACAAGCTTTTAGTGCGTAGAGTTATTTAGAGACGATTTTAAGTCATTTATGAAAGCAACGCAATGACGACCAAGGGCTTTACTTCTTTTCACCGTACACCATTCACAGTAAGTCACAATATTTTACAAAGATAAATAAGTAAACATAAAAGGATAAGCAAGTGAATAAATAAATAAGTTACGCTAGTGAATGGGGCATTACTACGGAAAGCGCGCTGCAGTTCCGGAATTAAATCAGCTGAGCGCTCAGGGCTTGTACACTGCGTAGGCGCCCAGATGTTAGCACCGACGTCGATATTTCCGCTCTCAAACTCGCCACAGACACGGTACTTAGATATACCCATATCCAGGCAGGTATTTACGATTCCCACAGAAGGTCATATCAAGTTCCAGAACCCGTTCCGTTTGTGACCCTCCTCAACGCAGCGTGCAGAGACGACTGCACTACCTCGCGTTGTCCACTGGCCATTGTCAGAACAATGCGCGATAGTGAAATGCCGATAACGAAAGCAGTAGCGGCAAAGGGCAACGTAAACACTAATACATTTTTTTTTAGCTTTAAAATGTTTTCAACGTTTCGTTGTGCTCCAAATAATCCTGCACAGCGTTCATGGGTGGTGATAGTCACCGGCTCTGATCGTCTGCCCTTGTCAATAGTAGACAGAAAAGCCTCGAATGCAAAAAAAACTGGGCACTTTAAATGACGGGACCCCGCATCCACCTCGCTGTGACTTCATTGACATTTCAAGGGCTCCTAAACCACCTTCGATTATTGAAAAAAAAAGAACGATATCGCGTGTTCCTCTCGATGCTTTTTCAGTTCCTGCATCACAGGTCGCGACGCCAAAGCGTCGCGAACGTGATGTCGCCAATCCCTCTGCTAGAACGTTTTTGCCGTGCAGTCACGTGCTCGCACTTCCTAGACACCTGTCTTGTCTGCAGTAACGCAATCAACCGATTTCATTTCAGGTAGCGCGTCTTGGGCTGCGCGTGCAGTTGCAACTGCGTATCAGGCTTCCGCCAAAATTGCGCAGTCATGGTAAGCGGAAGTTGATGGCGTTTTTTCAACATGAGTGCAAACCGGCTTTCTGTACTGACGTAGTGTTCGTGTTTCTTTAAAGCAGTATGTCATAGCGGTGTGTGAACGGTAAATTTCGAGAGCTAATCAAATACGAATCGAATAGCGCCAAAACCAAATCGTTTAGATCGAACAGTCTTTTCAAAAGTTTTCAGACGAACAGTCGTCGTCACCATAAAACGATGCGCATACATTATAGTATTGGCGTTGTTAACAAGTTTTCGTTCTAACTTTGCACGTTATGAAGCCTTGTTTATTCGAGGCCGCAATGAAGTATTTGGAACAAATTGGCAGTTCGTACACCGGGAAATCTCTGGAAAAGGGAGAATTATCGCGCTTTGCAAAAAACTCTTGCTTCCCGAGCCATGCATATCGCGCTCTACTACGTAACTGTTCCTGTCATACGTCTGTCATGCGTCTGGCGCAATGAAATTTATGGCACTTTTGTTGAAGTATTATGTTTGATCGCTCGCACAAGAGAATTTAAACTGTTCGAAAACTATTCGCGTTTACGAATACCAACTATTCGATTCGAAAACAGAATCAAATAGGGCATTATTCGTTTCCTTATAAGAAATTTATGAATATTCAGCGAGGACGAGACAGCAGCCGTGGGGACCGCAAAAAAAAAAAAAAAGGTGCTGAGTCACTCGCCTTCCGGCTCAGAGTGGTTTAGGCGCCCTTTAATGCGGCCAGTGTGCGCTATGGTGACGTACACATCAGTCAACAAAAATTCCATTGCGCTCGAAAGTTAGCACGTCGTGACCCTTCCAAATTTGGGCAATCCTTTCCGGTAAGATAACTGTTCGGATGGGGAAGAACTCAGCGAAATACTCTGTGCCCCACTGACGTTATTTGGACCGTCGTTTCAACGAAAGCCGAGCCTCTTTCTTTTTTTTTTTTTTTTTTTGAGGGCGTTGCCAATGCTTTTTTGCCACAAATACAGAAATACAGCCGGGATTTGGAAACAATACTCTGCTAGTCTAAGTTAACTTGGTGCCTACATTTAGTGTTCTTCAACGGTTCCTTGAGACGATCTATGAATTGCTTGTGCAGCACGCGTAGATAGCAAGTCCTCATTCCCGTTTATCTCCCGCTGCTACTCTGTTGGTAACGAGAACGGTCACATGCGCAAGACTATACTAATGACCCGGAAGTAATGCTTTCCGTCATTTACAACGTGTACGGCACCGAAATTTTTGCCTGCGTGTGCATGACACATAGGCAGTGAGATGCCGAAATATACAAGGATCAATTATAGTAATTGTGATATTTTTTTTATTGAACGCGGAATAAAGAAGAAATATCCACTTAACATAAGAACAATATTAGCCAGCTGCGCAATTATGTATACGTCGAAGGAGGTAGTATGCCGGAAACCAATCAGAAACTCGTTTGACTAAGATGTCTTGCAAATAATTATCCCATGCCCGAGCTCTTGGTACGACGTCGTGCCGTTTACCCTGTATTACGACAGTGGGGAACATATACAAATCAGAAAAAAGAACTAATTCTGAAAAAAAAAAGGAAGCTTGACCCAACTCTGGAAATCTACGATACTGCTTGGCCTGCTTGGTTAGATTTTTTTTTCTTTTTTATTATTCACTTCATTATACTTTCATTGCACTCTAAAAATTGATTTGCCCGGTATTTATAAAAGTTGTTTTATGTGAACTTGTCTCCAGGTCAGATGTCATGATTTTTTTTCTTTTCCACAGTTAAATTAGATGAGAAAACCCTAACAGACTGATTTTTAAACTGTAGGCATATTTTGAAAAACATCTTTTTCTCTATCGAAGTATTAAGTTATTATAGATTACATCATAAATTTTATTTGGAGCCGAAAATTTTGTTTAGCCTTGTCGTAGGCACTGCTGTTATTGTTGTAGATATTGAGAAGCAACAATGGAGTCAGCTTGACTTGTATTTGAATTTCCCCATACTGTTATCTTTTTGGGGAGATTCAGTCGAGTGTTCTCAAACACATTCTCACACGCGGTTCAAATGTGATTTAAGCACTGGTGACTAAATATTCACTGAAGTCATCGTTCACTTATTTGTTTCTTCCTGTTTTATTTCGCTTGATTTAATTTTAGGCTTGTTTCTTTTTGTTTTATTGCGATGCAGACCTAATTTAAGGCAAGTTTTCGTCACATCTACGATGTCTCCAATGTTCCCGCATGCACGCGTATTTGTAAAAGTGTAACAACTCAGTTTATAATCAGCGCGCTTTCCACATATACCGTTCCTTTTTTCGTGTCCCAGTCTTTCTTGACTTCTGCCCTGCAAATATGAATCCAAGCTCCAGCAACCGGCTCTTCTCAAATACAAGAATTATGTCATACCTGCCTAATAGTTGAGTCACACGCCGTAGTGATCCATTTTCTTCGTTTCGTTTATGCAACTTTAAAACTCTTTTAACTAATGCATTTTGCCGGCGCCAGTCAAGTTCTGGTCAATTCCCCTTATGGTCATACGCCATGGTACACGAAGTCATCATCATCAACGTCTTCATCAAATATATGCGCCTAGAGTCATCGTCGTCATTATCAGTATAAGTGTCTGGCGTTTAAACACGTTCTGTGAACACGCTAAGGCCAAGACGTCACAAGTGTCTTGCGAGATCATAGCTTTATACACGTATTGGGACGGGTTAACAGCATGAGCAACATATATCTAACATTTTCTTTGAGGTTGACCGACTTACTTTGTGGCTTGTATTTTCAACAGCGCAGGCATGCCCTCCGGCCATCAAGGGCGCCAGGGGCGTGACAATCCAGGGCACGGCCGGCCCCTACGCTGAGGGGGACGTGGTGCGGCCCACCTGCGAAATAGGCACGTGTAGTTACGTAACCTGCAGGTACACTTCCTGCCATCCTGTGAACGTCACGCTTGAATTACTCATTGATGGAACGTCTATCTCGAGTGACACTGCACGAAATGAGTAGCTGCATTGTGATTTTACACGCCAATGTCAAGTTAAGTTCCGCGCTTTTTTTTTATCCCTAACTTGATCTGTCATGTTATAAATGTGTTGCTCTAGGTGAAGTGTTGGTTGAATATGTCTCGAATGCTCCGTTTCGCCCTGTCCCACACACAAGTAATGTCAATGTTACACGGGGACTTTTAACGCTGACTGCACCCGATTTCTGCAAGTTGCGGGAAGGAGCGAATCGCGAGCCAGGAATTCGATTCTGATCAGACTCGATCAGAATCAACCCAGCTTTTCTCGGAGACTTTTCCAAACAATCACACTGCGCTCGCTTTCCCGCCTCCTTAACTTTCATTCGTGAACTGTGCTCTCGTGAAGTTGCGATCAACCGCTACACGCTGCCCCACAAGCTCATTGTCGTTTTGGCATGTCATTATGTTTGCACCCTTTGAGAAGTAAATCCGTGTCTTAACGCTTTACATCTCACGGCGTACACACCTCTGTATGCGTCTCTAGTTTTTGCCATCTCTTTGCATTCGTGGCAAGGAAAGGATGACGGGCATTATGCATAGGGAATGTTGAACGCCCTGCCTACCTTAAGTGGCTCCGTTTCACTTCTGAGTGCAATGTACCGCTACAGACCTTGCTGAAGGCCATACCATGTTCAGCGGGGACGTTCGAGCTGCAACGATCTGTGAGCATTGGCAAAAGAGTTTTTTTTTTTTTCTCTCTTTCGCAATGTTTACAGTTGATAAATAACCCGCGCATACGCTTTGAGATGGAAATTTATTCCTTGCTATGAAGAAACGCGGCATGAATGACTATATTTTCTAAAAATATTTAATGATGCCGCAAAAATGACTCACTATAAGTTGCAGAATGACACATTATACTACCCTGACGTGCTTGCAATGGATTCTCCAGCGAGTCGGCATGAAACTTTACACATTCATCGACAATCGATCATGATTCGAGACTGAAGGAGCTAACGTATAGAACACTAAAGAAAAAAAATTAAACGCCCGTCTTAAAAACAAAATGCTTTTTTGTCCTCAGGCAGGCAGGTCGGGCATCAGTTAGCAAGGCGCTTCCGAGTTTGTTATCGTACAAACTTTCTCTACCGATTTTTTGTCACGCATTGTTGCAGACGCCCCGCGGTGTGGCGTTGGGCGGGACAAGGTCCTGTTGGCGAGGCCGAAAGAGCCACTGAACGTGACCTGTGACGTTGCACTTCTTTTGGATAAGCCATGAACTACGCGGGGCGGAGGCGTCAAGTGACGCGGAGAGAGGGCGCCACCGGAGCCGAGGGTTCGGACTTCGAAGACCTGCCACCGGAAGTGCAGGACTCGAACCGGCTCGAAGTGCTGGTCGACGCGCCCCTGTTTAACGCTACGCTTCTCTGCTGGGCGGGAAATAGCGTGGGCAAGCAGCGAGAACCTTGTAGACACCCGTTCCAGTTCAAGCGTAAGAATTCTCAATTTAAAAGAAATCTTTTTTATAGAACACCAATGACGTACCTCATTAAGGCACTCCCCTCCAACACAGCAGGAATACCACTTCACTACGGTGCGGTCCGTACGGGTGAAGACGGTGGATGGACGCCACGCTGACGCACAGATGCTGTGCACACTGAACTCTTGCAGCTTATACCTCCCGCATTCCGCGACATTCAGATTTGTGTGCGGTATAAAGTGCACTTATCGAGTTGTGCAGTGAACTGTTCCATGATCAAGGTCATTTGCACACAACTCGGAGCAAGTACTGGGGGACAGGAGATTATGTTGAAAGTTTGCGCTTGTGTCTGTCGTCCCACAATCTTCGTTCGAAGTGGGGCGCAAATAGCATGGGCCATGAATTCTAACCAACCAAGCCCAAACCAGCGCTCTCTTAAGAACTATCCCAGTTTCAAGCATTATTCAAAGATGGAACAAACGCAATTGACTCGCCCCGACTAACAATTCTAATCTCCGATCTGCCCATGTTGCAGGCGAGCGAGCGCCCAGCCTTGACTGCGTGGTGGGTAACTGCCACGGACTCCTCGTTCTCGATCACGTGTGCTTCGTGCCGACGTCGTCGTGCCAGGAGTGGCGACAATCGCGCATCTTCCGCGCCAGAGTCCCGACTCCGCGTCGAGCTGTTCGAGGCGACGGCGGGAAACCGGCCGGTGCGAGGATTCTGCGCCCCAACCAGGGCTCCGCGGCACCCGCTGGCTCTGACGGGTCTCAAGCCGGTCACGGACTACCTGGTCGTGGTGCGGCCGGAACCGGAAGCGAACGCTTTCACCACGTAGGAGAAGAAACCAGCGCCCGCTCTGACTATCGGGGAACGCACAGTTCCGTACTTCGATTTAGGGAGAGAAAATAGTGACGTGTAAAAAAAAAGAAAGGACATGGGCAAATGAGATTGGAAATATGATTTAGCAACTCGCGTTTTACGGTCCATAACTGGTATAATGTATTCATGCCGAAATGTGAGGAACAACGGCGAACGGCCACAGTAGCGCTCGTTTCTGAGGGGAGAGTTGAACGCTAGTGTATTTGGTAAAGCGTTGTCATAATGATACCTCAAAAATATGAAGGACGAAAAAAAAAACCGTACATGATGAATAACGCAAATGTGTGCAGACCACACGTATTAAATCATATGCACACGTAACAAAAAAGTACAAAAGAAGTCGCGAGAAAGACCGTCCACTAATTTTCGCATACAACAAAAACTTTTTGGTAAATTATCTTTGTGGTGTCGTGTCATGTGTTTCTTCCGCGCTGTGCAACACTTTTCTTTTGTATTGCGCATATTTCACCGCTTCATTTTCGCAATGCTTATTGAAAGAAAGACGACCTGCTAAGGTATAGCGGCCTGATATTCACAAGTTCTTCAAACATAATTTTTCTGAGCACGCAATGAGCAAGTCCGTCTTAAGTGCAAAGGTATAAAAAAGTTTGGCTATTTGTATAGCGGGCTCTTTGCAGCCAGACTGCCGCAGTTAATAATCGATAACTACACCACCACTGGACATAGGGTTTTCGCTAGTGATGACTTACAATCGAGTTTCTCGTGTGCTGTTTGTCCAACGTGGCCTATTACCGCCACCGTATGTCCACCACCATATGTCAATGATTCTTCCTTTCTGTGCAGAACGCGCGTCAACCCAGAAGACCACCATGGCGCCGCCCACGGCCACGATGATTGCTGTCATCGCCTGCGTCAGCGCAACCACCACGTTAGGCTTAGCGGCGGTTTACCGCAGAAGGAGATCTTGGCTGTTGAAAGCCGCCGCTGCTCGCAAGCACGCCGAACACAAGGCGTACCTCGCTTCGAACACTTCGTGCAGCTGACATCGCGGACTCGAGCCGTGTGCGTTTCGAATAAACGCCTTCAAATTCTGTACAAGTGTCGTTCACGTCAAACTATCACCAGAACAATACTGCCTGTAGAATTTCTATTTTAACTGCATCACCCAGGCACTTTGGCCCTTCACGCGGCTATCCTACTCAGCATCCCTGCTCCTAGCAGGTATGCTATACATGGCGGTTTAATTGCCACGCTCAGTTAAAACATTTTCTCTAATATTAATGCAGCGTTTCTCTTTTAACTGTCGATTTCAGTTGAATCTGCAACCTGCAGGTTCAACTGCGCTTCGCCTGCTGAATGGCATCCGCCTAGGCGGCTGGCCAACCTGCCGTTTACTCTTCAAAAAGATGTTACAACATGGCGGGAAGAACTGTACCTTGAGAATTTCTTATCCAGCAGATGACTACTTTGCAGTTGTTCACAAACAACAAAGCGACGCTGAAAAGCGGGAACGCAAGCGTTCCGAGGCTGCGCGTATTCGACAGGCTGTGAGAATGCCGACGCACGTTAAGTCTCTGTGGCGAAAGCCCGGGACAGCCACGTCAAGAAGAAGGTCGAACTTCGTGAGACCCGCCTCACTAAAATGCGCCGATCGTATCGGCAACCGCATTATAAACGTTTAATCAATTTATTTCAAACCACCATGTACGTGGACCTCAATTGTCTTCTTTGGCGTCGACGCTAGCTGACGTTTTTGTTTGGTTTGGTGCCTATGGATATGGCTCGACCCACTACAGGGGATCGGCCATCAATGGGGTGGCAGTAGGCAGGAAGGGAAGAATTCTTAAATAGAATTTTGTAATTTAGAAATGATATTAAATGATTGCCAGTCGTTAATATCAATTTTCAGGCTGTAACATATTAAAATTTAAAGTTAATATTTTTGTGTTCGCATTGAGGGAACTGAAACAGTGAGACTAACGTGGCGGTCTCCTTGTTTCACTTATACAAAATTAAGTATGGCATCAAATACGCTCCTATTCCAGTGTCCTATTGCCGACGCCCCGAGAGACCGTACCACAGGGAGCGTCAATGCCCACTCACAGTCGGCTAAGGGGACCTTCTGGAAATTTTTTTTCTGTGCACGTCGACCCTACGACACTATGAAGAAATGCTTTGTCTCTTTACGCTAGTGTGCATCTCTTCTTCTACTCCGGCAGTGGTGGCTGAGCTCGGCCACACGTTCTGTCTTGAGGCCATCTGCACAGGGTTCGAAAGCAATAGATATGGCCAATTTGAGATAGCTAATGTCTTCGTGTACGCTGCGTTCTCGCGCGCCTATAGCTCGCGCTGAAGCGGGGAGGCAGTGCGAAGGGGAACGCGCTCGCCGCTGCTGCCGCTCTTCCTCACTACAGCATTCGCACAGCGAGTGTCTCCGGTCATCGAGTGAGATGTGTTCGTGTTTGCCTGTGCGCGCGTGACAACGTAATTGTTCATTTTAGTTAGTCAGCGAATGTCTATAGCAGTTTATGCAGTTTATGCAGCTGATAAAACGACTAACCTTACTTCGTATAGCTAACTATTTGCTATCGCAATCAATGCTTCTCCTGTCGGGCAGCACTGATATTTAAGTGCTTAACATTTCAGTGCGCTTTGCATCAAGTGCATTGGAATTCCTCGAGGGATACTTAAATATCTGTTACTAGATTAAAAGTATAAAATTTCACAATGGCGCATGAACTTGTAAAGAACCACGCTGGTCTTATCGACTACAGAACAAGCCGACCTGTAGTTTATTATGCTTCCGCTAGAAGATAATAAGAAAACAGCACGCTTTAACAGCTTTATATTTCGCCCTGAACGAATGTCAAGAATTCTAATTATCGGTCTTGCTTCTGGTTAATGGAGTCCGTTAAAACCTTTCATGGGCGGTACAGCAATTACAAAATTTAAGAAATATGGTTCATTACATACTTTTTCCAGTTTTTCTGTCTTCAACCTGTACATGACAAATGTATTTATAATATCTCCTGACGCAAGCGATGGAGTGCTCGCTTGCGCTTGTCTCAGTCATTCCCACAAGAAAACAAGAAAAACGTACCCCACTCTGGTGGCGCATGCAGGTATTGAACTTCAACTTCGCAATGGCACTACCTGCTAGTGAAGGCTGTCAGGAAGCTTAGATTTCATTTGTAGCTTCAGCGTCGACTGCAAAGGCACAGATAGCCTATAGTTGAGTTCAGATTTGCAAGGTCGATATCAGCGGGAAAGGGTGCTTATTCAATACTTCCGGACACATTCCATAGATCCTTGCAGGCATCAATTTATAGATGTTATTCAGCGTCGCCACTTTCGGCAAGTAAGGCTTCGGCCCAAAAAAAGAAGTAATCAGCCCACAAGCTTGCGTGACGTACGCCTTTTAGAAAGTCGGCCTTATGATCGTCGATATACTTAGTTGAATTTCTACAGTAGTTATTATTTTCGATTGTCGGGACATAATGGTCATGATTGTAATAATACGCGGTCGAAACAAGTATTTAACATTGATGTAGAGAGAAAACGTTTCTGAACGCCTTTGTTGATTGAGAGCTTGTCGAAACAGCTCTTGTTGGGGTGCCCTCACGTTGGGGCGCCCTAAAGAAAATGCCTCGATGCATTGTGATTTGAATATGAAAGCAGGCGCGTCTTCCCTACCCATCAAAGTTGAAGCACTTCGTAGTGCCACACGGTGACAAAAAAAAAGAAATCTGAAAGAAGAAGGCAGAAACGAAACTTTTGGATTTGCATCACAGTGAGTAAAAAGGCGTATGTAAATTTTGCACGTCTAGTGTACAGGCACGAATTTCTTTCTCACTTGTTTCTCAGTGTGCGTGCACAATGCACGGGCTCTTTGTTATTCCGGGCTCCCACTGGACGGTGAATGACGTCTGTCAAGAAAGCGCAAATTCGGCGCCGTGGTTTGACTGTACCACAGTGCCATCAACGTTATTACCCAAACTCTCCTTGTTAAATATAGTGAATCATGCCCGTCACCACCATACTGCTCTGTTCACCTTCGCCCTATCCATTAGTCTAATAACAAATCAATCGATTAATGATAAATGCACTGGTAAGAAAGCTTTGTAAAAATATTGACGTAAAAGGTGTCCTGTCGGTAAATATAAATGCATTTTAAGACATAAAAGCTGCATACTAAATTTCTAAATTGCACTGCTTCCCAAAGCCCGGTTGTGTGGACTATTTATGAGGGGGCCTATCACATGAATATTTTCTTAGTGGAGCGGTCAACTGGCATAAACAGTGGAGTTTTTTTGTGAGCACATTTACAAAAATACTACATACCGTATGTCTCTGCTGCGCTTTTGTGGTCTGAATCTGCGTCGCTTTTCGAATTCTCCGTTTTCACGGAGCACAGAACACCGCTTCTGAAATTTGCTAACGACAAGGTTTTCTTTGCTGACTTCACACGGGTTTGGCGTATCTGGGATCTGGGCATCTCGTAACCACTTTTAGAAGAAGAACAGACCTTTCGCGCCTCCAGGGCTTCGTAGCGAGTCGCAAAAGATGAATGTAGGTCTCAACGAGACAAGAAGCGAAAATTAGTTTCAGAGTACATAAACTTAATGACGCCGGTGTAATTACCACCAAGATAGTCGAAAAGTTAAACACGTTGCACTATAGGTTGAACTATCAGCGAGATCAGATCACTTGGCCTCTTGATCAGAAGAAGAACGCGTCAACCTAGTGTCGATGCTAAATAAGGCAAGGCCCAGGTAATTCATTGCCCATGAAATACTGTACGAATAAGATACAAAAAGAGTGAAGAATGAATATAAAAATGACAGACATACGGGATAGAACTATATTAAAAAATTTAATCGACGAGTTATTTTAACCGCAGTGTACGTTGACCTTGTTTTATCTATCGTCGACATTTTGTTGACGCTTTCTTTTTTAGAGCGTTAGCTTTCTTCATTCCTCGCTTTCGTGTCGGCGTTAACATTGGTGCCACCCGATGCTGAGACTGATTGAATCGGTACGCCGCCATTTGATGTCTGATTTTGCAGCTTGCGGGAAAGTGTTACAATGTGATTTGGAGCGATTGAGAAAGTCCTGCTGTGAATTATTGTGGACACATGAATTGGGAACACATATCAAAAGTGAGATTGGGTGACGGGAGAAGTTTTCCCACTATGTGGTGCTCATTGAAGAGCAAGCTTTACCTAAGGAGCTCCTATCTGAATAGGGAAATGGAGAAATACTTTTGCTTGGCATCCATGACAACAATTTCGATTGCGTTGATATTCTAACACTGGTACACAAGCTAAGCACTAATATATTGCATATGCTCAGTTTAGATATTCTAACAAATGTGGTTCACAAAACTGCAGAATTGGTAATGGGTGCAGAGTAACAGATTCTTAAACTCCTTTCTTCTTATCTTTTTCCCTCATATTTGAAAATGTAGCGCCATTTTTTCATAATACTAAGGCCCTAAATCAAGATTATGCTTCTTCTAGTATTTAGAATTTAGATTCTTCTCAAATTCTACAAATTTCCTTCGATTTGGTCCACCTTCTGCCTAGCGAAAGGCTTTATGCGTTTCACATATATTCGAACAACAATTTCAGCTGGCCCCGAGCCACAGATTCCTCTTGATACGATATGTACAAGGCATGACAGCTATTATGCATTTACAGCTGTGCAAAATGTTTCCAGCACATCCAATTCACAAAAGCACCTCCTTCGAGATATGTGGTCTGTCACTCCAAAGAAGCGGTCGCTTGGCGCTCGATTTGGACACCACCTATACCAAAGTGGGGAAACGTTTATTAAAGTATAGTTAGTCTAGTTGAGCAACTCACCGGTTTTTTCAAGTGTCTTAAGATCAGCATTTAGTGCTCCAGGACTATGGGCACTTCATTCCAGCTCTACTGCGAGATCTCGTGTTCCCATTGAATCCCATGCCGTTCCGACTGTTCAAAAATGTGGAGTGATTCCAGAAGCATTCCCACTCCGGAATTGCCACTTCGCAACACTCTTCCCCACCCCCACCCCCATTTATTTCACGGAGTTAAGAAGCTGTTTTATCTTAACACCGGACTAGCCACCTCAATACTAATGAATAGCCTTAAGTGGAGTGCAAGCACGTAGGAAGGTCATTGCCGTAGTGGTCTCTACAGAAAGACAAACTGATCGTAGCCTGAGAACGTAACTTCGTCTAAATAATCACGAAAAGTTTGCTGGTTACAGGAAAGCAAAGCGCAGTTCAGCCTCATAAGCAGCTCAGGTGATCATGGCAACTAGGTCGAACATGACCCCAGACTTAGCGGCCATCCTAGAGACAGTTCTCGCTGGTCCGGGTGGCCCTGTTTCGAATGAGCTCAGTCACGACGCATTAAAAATGTACAACAACGGTAGCTTTCTGAAATTGCTGCTACCCACAAACGACAAGGTCATAGAAACAAAGCGCTGCCGAATCACCTGGTGAAGAAAAAGTAAAACCTTAACTTGTAGCCAGGCTTAGCGAAATGTTGCCCCCTGGGGGAAAAAAAAGAGAGGCATCAGCGAGACGCCAATAAAGGACACTGTGAGAAGTAGACAAAACCGTACTGAAGTCGAAACAACAACAGCAGCAACAGCCGCAACGACAACGACATCATCATGAAATAGATCGATGGAGAAAGTACGTGATCGGGAAAGCTGAGCACCAACGATTATAAAGAGAAAGAAAAAAAAAAAGTGGAACGGAAATTCGCGCATGACCTGACACAGAGTTGCTTTCTTTTTCCACAGTTGTTTGTGGCTTAAGGACGCTTCCTTGTCCGGCGCCATCCCACGGGACAGAACCTGCGCAGTCTTCTTACTTGTGTCCTAAGCGAAGCGCTTACCGGAAGTAATTCCATCTGGGTTGCACTGATTGCCGTGGATCTTAGACAGCGGTGTCGAGTGGTCTTCTTCGAGCAGGCGGTCGTTAATAGTGCATCCACATCATGGGCCAAGTCAAAATTTCCCCCCGCTGGGCCACGGCTCACATGATTCCGCAGGCCCGGTTTTGTGAAGGCTGCAATAAGTCCTCGTTGATCCGATTTGGACTCTGTTCAATTAAATTCACGTGTATTGACATTAAAATACATGTGCACATTATACAGGCAGACCTACTAAACTGAAAACTGAAAGTTCGGTCTTCCACATGCCAATAAATATATGGTAAAATAAAGCAAACAGAGAAGTCGTTATAGATTATACAAATAAACAAGGAAAATATTGAACAGGTAAAAGAGAATTGCGCGTTCAGAGAAAATATAATAACGCGTTAAGACAAACGAAAAATGAATTACCGAAAGAGAAAAGTATCTGCTCAAAAATTTATCAGGCAGCTATCTCTCATCAATATCTGTCATTAAGTAGACGGATATCTCTCATCATCAAAAAAAGATAATACAACGTTGTTGGTAAACGAAAAGTAAATAGATTATTTCTCTGATTCAGCTTAATGCTCAAGGCAGAATGCTTTAGTTTTACTATAACGCCATGTTGCTAAATGTCTCATGGCATGACGCTTATCTTTTCCCACGACGCCAGGTTGCCAAAATTTTTAGAGCCGGAGGCATGGCTCGGCTGTCGAAATCATAGGGTGACCTTACAATGATGAAAACGAAAGACAACGACGCAGCCTGTAGGTGAGTGCTTGCGAAATGTGACCTTGGGTGTGCGTTGGTAACGGCTCCCAGTAAAAACCACTTTTCTCTAGCATTTTCGAGCCACATTTCTTTGGTGAAACGAACCAAACGTGGTGGAGAACGCCGCAACTCACTGCCCACTGAAGTTGTCTTTCTTTTCTCTTCTTCATAGCTTCTACGTCAGCTGGCAGGACTCTTATTTTACTTTCTTTTGGTTGTCCGAATGCCGTTTTCGTGCTCCTGCAATTGAACGCCTATACTTATAAAAGAACGCAGCACGTTCAATCTGCATCGATGTGTGATGCGACCGAGACGAGACATGTAACTGATAAAAGAAACTGCGTGGGGCGTCGCGTGCTTATGACGTAATGCACCTTCAACCTCACCGCGATTCGTCGTCAAAAAATTTTCCGCGGCACGCAAACACTGCGAACGTGCACGAGTGAAGTCGTTTTGTCCCACAAGGTTCGTGGGGCGAGAAAGCGCCGCATACATCCGCTATCCGTGACCGCAAAAGGGGGCAACAGATGCCATCCAGGAGAGAAAGCCCACTTTTCCGAAGTGCCTCATCGCGGTAGTTTCCATATTCGTAGCATCCACTTCTTTATTTACTTTGCGATTTAGGAAGACCGACAAAAACTTTTCTGTCGCGCTACACAAATCTAGAACCGGAAGGTGGATTGCAATCTCGGCAGAATGCGGAAGTCGTGACAGTGGCGCCTCCAATAGAGAAGTGAGAAAGAACTTTTTTTTTCTCGCGGAAAACAATCTCTCTTGTTCGCGCTCGGCGAAATGGGTGGAGTATGACATAGGGGCCAAACGAGAACACCACCAACGTAACGAAACAGCCGGAAAAGGTATGATATAGAAAGTGAAATCCAGAGTCTTACTCACGCCATACTTCTTATAGTTTCTTTTGCGCTGTCTCTGTGTCACTGAGCAGCACCTGAGTAGAAAGCACGACTGCGCTTAAAGGGACACTAAAGGTTACTATGAAGTCAAGTTAGAGTGATGAAGCAATGGTCTAGAACGTCTAAGGCGTCAATATAATCGCGAACAGAGCTTAAGTAACCGAGAAATTGAGGTAAATGCATGACACGATTTGAGCCCCCCCAACGCCATTCCGGTACTATCCCGATGACGAAGGCACTCCTCATCACAATTTATGTCACTAGTACTCAACTACTCGTATTAAAAAGATCATTTTAATTAGGTTATAAGACGGAAGAAAATGCTACTTGTCTACTTCTGTTCGATTCTAAGAAAAAACAACATTTTGACGTTACCCTTCAGTAGTATGGGTGGTCGAAAGGTTTCGTTTTCGCTCGACTCTGCACGCTCGACTCTGCGCCGCGCGCGCTTTCGAGTTTCAGTTATTTCGTTATCGCGCCGTGCTGCGCTGGTTCTGATGGCTCGCGAAACTTGCATTTGGAACAAGCAGCGAGAATGCCACGCCCATGTGATGTCGTGGGATGCGCGAACGGTCCGCGGAATTTGGCCAAGGGCAGTTGCAGCGGCGAATCCAACGTTACTTATCGCTGTGTGCCAACGAGTGAACCTCTCCGTTCGAAGGGGTTAAGTGCCGTACCTCTGCTACGGCGCGTTGGCAAAGAGCCGAAAATCGCATAGTGTGCTCGCTGCACTGTCGCCTAGAGGATTACGAGTTCAACGCCGACTTACTGAAGTCGTGTGGAGTACCTTTCAAAGCAATGCTTTCCCGTAGCGCTGTTCCGTCGGTCTTCCCTGCATTCTCCAAAGCGCAAGAACAACTGCAGGTCGAAGACGGGGCGGTGAGTGCGGCATTTGGTTTTCACGAAGGAAAAGCTACAAATGCGCGAATATGTACGGCCATGACATACAGTTGCCGTCGTAGTCGTACGCAACCACGCCGGCAGCGCGAGCCCTCAGCAGTAGGTCACATTCATCAGTACTTACATGGCTGAAGTCGAGTCCAGCAGCGCGAGCCAATGTGTCGTTGTCAGGGTCGTCCATTGCAACGAGCGTCAAAGTTGGCGTCATAAAATAAAGAACCAGCTTATCGTCGCCCGCTTTGTCTGTTTCGTCTCGCGTTGCTGTCGGCTCTGTCTTGGCTCTGTTTCTGGCTGCGCGTTTGCGTTATGCGCAGAAAAGCCGTAGCGCCGTTTGCGGGCGCCGTTTTACTCACCGACGGCGCAACGTCACTACGAGACCATGACGTCACCACTCCTCGACCCTACTCCACAGCAACACGCCATCCGCCTGGCGGAAGAAGCCGCGAAGAGTCAAGACCTCTTTGCTTGCTTCTAATCGCGGAGATTGCGGCCCCCGTCCCCAAGGCCTGTGTGCCGGGGACGGGGAGTAGGGGCCTCCATATCCGGCGGTACAATAAAGTTGCTATCATCATCATCATCATCGGAGGGCGGGCGATTTGAACTGCGCTAGAGGTACGCGGACACTTCAGAACGCATTTTCTCTTAAAATAAGTCTCTTCTTCACATGAAACAAGCGTTTCGAGGTTTCCTGGATGGTATTTCAACAGTCCACGTTGACTTAATATTAACCTTTAGTGTCCCTTTAAATCAGAGTTCCCACTCACGAAACCTGCTCGTTATTAGAGTTGTAGTCATTTGTCGGCAATTTCCATTCAACGCGCACGCGATCAGATATCTCTGGCATTCGTCACGAGCAATGCGTGTCCGTAATGATAAACTTGTGAACAATGACTAAGCAAAAAAAAAGGCAAGTCTGTGCTTTGTTTGTTTTTTCGAAAAATAAGCGGTGGGCACACAGACGTACAGAATCGAAGGGTCATGTCATGAGGCAGTCCCTGCACTCGTTTTGAGACTGTCCGCTCTTTCCGAATCATTTTCAATATATGACCACCATCAAATGAAAGAAAGTATATTGAGCATCACATGGATGTCTAGAGGAGGGGAGAAAAAGCGTATGCAAATCCTCCTTAGGGAGTCTGCAGATTTTGCACGAAACCAACCTTAAGGATCGCATTCTTCGGGAACCAAAAGAGGAGTTTATATACTCTGATAACAATGCAAATATTACACAATTGTCGACAACAATGAAATACAACCAGAATTAGTGCACGTAATTTGTGCAAAAAACAAAAGAAAGGAATCTAATGGGTGGAATAAATAAATATAATGATTGAAGTAGGTAATAACAACCACAGAAAAAAGCAAGTAAATGCAAACGTATTGCAAGGTTTCCTAAACTATGCCTAGAGAACAAAAGTAAAAATAAAGCTTGATATAATACGAACAGCAAGGAGAAACGAAAAACACTTTTTTTAGTGTATATGCGTTAGATTTCGTTGACAAGGCAAATTAATGTTTCTGTCGACGAAACGCTGTGCGAACTTTCGGTAAATACCAGTCACTGGTGGCCAACGTGTTGTTCGTGCCGTAGGTTCGCAAAAGTCAAAAATACACAAGGCGTGAAGCTTCAAAGCAAAATGCTCATTTTACGCTTTTGTTCGGGCATTTTGTTTTTCACATGCTGCATGCCCGGAGAACTTGGCATTCCGCTTCCACTAGGCCTATAGCTCCCACACCCACACTTCTGAGTCACACGGAACCGACATTATTGCGGGTTAGTTATTTTTACTTCTCACAAGAGGTGGTCTTCTCCAAATCTGTACTCTCTACTGTAAGGCGCTTGTGAGATCGAACACAGCTTGAGGTCAAGGCAGCTGAAGTAAGGTAAATAAACAACCGTCGACATCAGCGACGATGCCAACCTTCACGCACGTTTAATGTGGAATCATACACTCAGCTTTGCTATCGCCCTTGAGGTAAAGCGAGAAGAAGACCAAACGAACAAAAACGAACGGCCTTTCGCAAAAAATATACGGGCTGCTCAACGAAATAAAAATAAATACACGTTTACATTTGGCACTGCCAATGCCTTTGCGTAAGTATTTATGTAAACCATAGACGCTGCAATTTTAGCTTTAATTGCGTGCTATATATATGGCGCTGGCAGAGCCCTGCACTTATAGGGAGCCCGGCATGCAAGCTACCTTATTCATGCTCCCTAACCACGCTGCAGATATTCCGTAAGCGTTAATAGCTCACGGACAGGCTTAAAACACCGTAATGAAGCACTGAGCGAATTAATGTTTTGTCCGTGCAAAGACACCATTAGCCTTGCAACAGAATCCTTCCCACGCGTATAGCCTATGTGGTTCGTTTATATAAAAAAAGATATAAATGAAAACGGCGTTAAATAATCGTCCTTCGTAAACGTAAGGAGCCACTGGGACGCATGCTTCGTCGTAACTATTGATCTTACGTTTCACATATGGACGATCACTGAACCGATTGGTAACAACTACTTCGTGCCGCAGGGTGTTCAGTCAGCGATTTGCTCTCATATAGTCCTCACGTTCCGTACACTTCTGAGTCCAACTCGTACGTGCCGTCCTTGACCGGGACAGTTTTTTGTTCACGCATGTTAATGTACGCACCGTTACAGCTGCCAGAGCTGCGGCTCCAAGAAAAAATAACGCCCTACTGCGACCGCACTAAAAACCCGGCAGTGACTTCAGATAAACAGCCGTGTGTTTGAAAGTTTTCACGACCAGACAGTCAGCCGATGAATTGATATCGCGTCGCAACCATACAGTGCGTACTGATTCGATAACATGCCGCTTTTCGAGGGTTGTAGAGGCAGAAACAATCAACCCTTGTCCGGGTTTTTGTATATCTTACCGACCCACAGTGCGCGACCCACGATAATTTCTAGACTTCACGTGTCTGTGTAGAAGACCATTAGTTTAAACTTTTTTTATTATAGTTATTCAACTGTGCCCACTATTATGTTGCCACGTGCCAGCGTGGCATAGTAATTTTGTCAAATAGGTTCCGCAAGAACAACCAGGGATATCGTGCACAAGGTTCGGGAAACGTGTGCAAAATGCGCTTTCTTTAACGCTTCAAAATATCGACCGTCCTTAGCGAAGTTCTTCAGCATCGATGGTGGCACAAGATGTCACGTACGTTAAGCTATCGACACTAACGTTAAGATACTAAAGTCTCAACAAGCGCGCACAGCGCCATAACAGAACCGAAGGAAATATAAAGCGTTCAACTGGACTGACACTAAAAGCAGATCATAAGTCAAACTGAACAGAGTTGCAAAGATTGTAAAGACTGCATTTCGTTTATATCTCTGTTTAACGGGGATATAAAGCAGGTGATCGTTCTGTGGAATGTCAATGTCGAAAAACTGAGTCGGCTCGGTTTTTTTTTTTTTTTTTTTTTTTTTTTTAGGCTGAGCCAAATCCGCAAATCGAAATTATGAGATAGAGCTGTAATGACTAGGAAAACTAGGCGACCTTTCTCTAGAAAAATATCACCGCGACTTGGTTCAAACATGGCGAGAGAGCACATTGTGCGAAGATTGCATTTCGGACCCCCCCCCCCCCCCTCCCAAAAAAAAATGTGCCACATCCTGCAAGTGTACGGAACACAGTGAGCCAAATCCACTCGCCCGCTTGCAAAGCGCCTTCTACACAATGTGGTCGAAGCAATATGGCAGCCTCATTGCAACCTGTGATGCTTATTTTGTTACAGAGTTCGATGCTGCTCCAGTGAAGATACTCTGAGGGGCTACGAAGGATGCTCATCGTGCTTTCAAACGCACGAATTTGCTCTCTATAATTATTAGTGTCAGTGTTCATGAAGCACAGCAGTGTCCCTAACTGCCAATGTTCAACGGCTTTTCTACTGAAATCACATCGAAATCTCCCTGAAAGTACATTTTGGCGAAGTTTTTGGGCCTTTAAAGCATCAAATGTAGTCTTTCAAATGTTTCAAATGAGTGTTTGAAATCGAAAATTTTCAAATCCCAATGTTACATCTTAATATTAGGGAAATATACTGCATAGTTCTTCATCACTTATTGCTGTAAAGTATGCTCTATGTGACATCTAAAGCATATCATATAAGGGCTCTTGCATAGCACTGCAATTCGGTTCGATAACAAATGTTTGTGCTTTTTCAAATTCTTTTGAAGTGAAGTTCAGTTATTAAAAAAAAAAGCTCAACTATTTCTGGCCACAGGCAAAACAAACAAACGACGACGAAAGGGTAAAAAAGGACTATTTTTGGTGGGCAGAAAACTTTGCAAAACTCCTGTTGGACCAATACCCATAGATAGTTGAGAAACGTTGGCTCTGTTTCTCAACTTACTGTTTCCCACACTTCTAACTACTAATTAAAACAAAAAATACCCCATCTCAGAAACGTTAAAAAATTAAATTGTGGTGCTTGACGGGCCGAAACCACGATTTCATTATGGGGCACGCCGTAGTGAGGTCTCCGGAATAATTTGGAGCGCCAGGGGTTGCTCAACGTGCACCTACATCTAAGTACACATTCGACATTCAATCACGCGACCTCGTACGTAGCAGCCCAAATTAGCTAAAATTAATTACCTCTTTTATTGGATAAAGATATTGGATAATGAAAATCCAAGGTTGATTTATATCCAGTTATCTCTCACGTTTCAACATCCTCCACAACTTATTCATTGACATCTCGTCAATTAGGCAAGCTTACAAAGTTAGCTAATTAGACGTATTCGTGCACAATGAACAAGAAATACCGACTGTCAAAACAACGTACAGTAAACGCCGTTCGCGTAATGCCATCGGTTGTTCTTTAAATTTTTGGTGACATTCAGCTGGCATAGCAGAGTACCACAGGATAAACGCAAATTTACTTTTTTGGTCATTTCATGTTTGCCGCTATTCGACATAACATGGCGAGAAGAAAGAAAAAAAAACTGACATTTATGAAAGGAATAAACGGAAAAAAAATATTGTTCTGTGGCTTTCCTATCAGTGTCGCCGACCAATAGTTTGCACAAGGCCGATTATTAGGGCTGTTCCACAAAATCGAAAACGGCGACCGATGTTTTGATGTCAAAAAAGCGGTTCGTTAAAATTTGCGCACTCGATCTGAGCAAGCCGCGACGTGAACATCGTTGCTGCGAACGGAGTATATGTCGCTCGTGTATTCTCCGGCCCTTTACGCGACTTCCATTCGGCCGCTACGGTAGACTAAAACCGAAACTTTACACCCTCAGCGTTCGTTTTGAAACCGAAAGAGTCTGATTTCGTACGGTGTGGTCGTGCGAAATGTAGAGTACTCGGAGTGAAAATCTGAGTGACGATTACGGTTGCCATTTGTTATCTCTGGCCAAGAAGGAAAGGAAGGAAGGAAAAAGTGGAGAAGGAAAGGCAGGGAGGTTAACCAGTTTAGCCTAACCGGTTTGCTACCCTACACATGCGAGCGGGATGGGGGGGATGAAAGATGGGGAGAAGAGATAGAGAGCACATAACACGGCACACACATCGCCGGTTACAGTCTGTCACTCTTGCGCGGTACGCGACATCCCTGTCACAGCCGCTTGTCCAAGTCCGTCTCCTTCATAAACCCAAGTAGTCCCTTCGTCGCCTTCAGCTGCGATGTCTTCTGTCGGCGATATGTGAAAATGGTTGCAACTGACAACGGTCTATTGTCAAGGTGCGCTAGAACGGACGCCATGGACGCCATGGACGCCAAGAAGTTCCACGAAAGCAAGGAGCTCGCTTGTATGCGTGCCGCGCGACCATCCCGGTATTCGGACGTGGTGCACGTGGGAAATATATTTTTATCGTCACACGCATGATGTTCGCCATAAATCGACGCAGATTTACCAGTAGGAAGTATAAGCGATCCATAACATGTATTACGACAAGCCGTGCGACTTATTCACTCAGCTTAGAGCCCGGCTTTCCTTCTTGACTGCCCCGTAAAAAGAAAGTAAGTTCAAATCACAATTAGCTAGTCGAAGTATTACGCCAAGGCATAAATAAGACATATAAACATTCGTAAATCCAAAAACCTAATGGATCCACTAAGTTTTCAGATTTATGTTTCGCGTTTCGTAATGACCGATGCTGTGGTTACCAGCCAACATCAAGCAAGCCGACACTGCCTTAAGGGTCTGCTCATTCTAAGCGTTACTAACGTGTTCTATAAAAAATGTACTAAAAAATGGTTCTCCTCACGTCGTACAGCAGTGTTTATCGGAGCAAGTAAGTTGCCTGAAGGAGTCTGGCTACCCTGACAACGCGATAGCTTCAGTAGCTGACGCGCAAGTTAAAGCAATAGGAAAGCAAACTTTCTGCCAGCAGAGAAGCGATGGAACAAACAAGAAAGAAAAGGTAGTGCTGATCCCGTACATTCATCATCTGTCACACAATCTTAAGAAAGTACCGCGAAGATCCAATCTTAACGTAGTCTTTTCCGCTCGCTTGAAGCTGTCCAGGGTGTGCAAGTTAAGGGAACCATATTCCACAAAGCCGCCCAGTTGCACTGTGAACCATAATGTAAAATTCGTTGAGTGTCAAACGGACGTGGTTTATAGAATGGCGCTCTCCTGCGGAAGGTTATATATTGGAGGGATCAGTCGTTGCCTAAATGACCGCTTAAGGGAGCGCTGCAATAATGCCGAAAAACGAGGACAACGGGCGCGTCTCACTGCGCACCGCAAATCGTGCACCTGCACTCAAATCTGCACTCCGCGTCTTTGTGTTAACAGCGCGAAACGTAGACGGGACACGAGATGGGAAGACGACAACACCAGCGCCGTAACACCAGGATGGAAAGCCAACAAGCCCCCAAGCTGCTATTCTAGCGAAATACACTCCAAACCTGCACTCCAAATCTACACTCCAAATAGCTGCACCGTTATAGCCTGCGTCGTAATCAATGGGCGAGGCTTATTAAATAAGCGAGGCGAAGTCGATATGTGATGCAATAGGAAAATATGTCAGTGCAGCGTCCCTGAGGTTGTCCGAAAGGGAACTTCGGTTTTTCGACGTCTAATGAGTGCAGCGTGCACGTCAAGTGTCACGTGTGTAAACGCGTTTAAGTGACGACCGGATTTCTCAGAAATCGTCAGCCGCTTCAGCATCGTTACCAGATTTGAATGCGAAAGCGTTATGACTTCTTTAATTGGTTACGTACATGATACGTCACGTCATACATTGTAACGTGTCTTTCACAACTCTACCTTAATCCCTCCTTAATCCACCTTCCTATAACCTGCACCAACCTTAATTCACCTTAGTCCAACTTGCTATAATTTGTACCGACGTTAATCCACCGTAATGCATTTCAGTCCCCCTTAATCCTTCGTGTTCTCATTTGTACCAACCTTAATCCACTTTAATCGACGTAAATTCATGTTGCTCTTATTTGTACCAACATTAATCCACTTTAATTCCCTTACATTCACTCCACCTTAATTCGCTTTGCTTCACCTAAAATCACTATTTTGTCCTGACTTGAATTCACTTCACTCTAATTCACTTTAATTCATATTAATTACCCATAATTACTACAGTCAACGTTATTATACCATTTACTATCTTGCGTATTACTACTGACGTCATACAACACGCTGATGACTTCACTGATGACGATGATATTTGGCACCACCGCTTGATCACGCCAGGTTGTCTAACTTTTGGGACATACCATGTCTTTGCACTAAAACAAGTTGAAAGTTCCCCTATGTGTGCCTCGTCTTCGCCTATCTTCCGCGTCTTTGAGCGCATTTACATAATCGACAACGTGAAGCCAGCGTAGAGGCGACAGCACAAGTTTTCGGAAGGCTGATTTCGCGACATTATCAATTCCCTCGTGGCATCATCACACCCACTAGAATTTTGGTAAGCAGTGCCAACGGAGAATGATGCATTGCACTTTGCGTTAATACGGCAGGTTTACTGATAACATAATTTTTCCGCTTTTCTCTCTCTCTCTCTCTCTCTCGGATACTGTGCCCCCAAAACTTCTGCCGTTGTGCATTCCCTGACCACTGTGCTGCCATCTCGTAGAAAGTGGCGAATCCATCCGTGGCGCCCAACATCTCGGAAGCCACTTGCGTCACTGTATCTTCGCAATTTTCCCGGCCTCGCAACTTCCCGCAAGCACAACACCGCGGTCAGGGCCTAATACGAAAAGTTGCCGATTGGCGTCGCGATAGTACAAGCAGTACAGCGGCCGCGGCAGCACTTTCTAAACGGCTGGTTCCTCCAGTTTCCACTAACCTACACTCGCCGACCACTTTCTATGGCTATGAAGGTAAAGCTACGGGCGCGCTGCCGCTGCACGTGTCTTACGACGCCAAGTAGTACGACACGCGTTGACAACGCTTTTGGTCGCTCGGAACAGACGCTGAATCGACGCAGCTTCCACGTGCAACGGTTTCGCGCTTGCCCAGACGCGGAAGGGAAAAGCCGCAATATAAGTAAACTTTTACACTTGGAGGTGTGTTCTGTCTTATTTAACTGTTACTAATAAGTTGTTCATGTTTTCCCTTCCCCAGCCGAAACCATCGTGGATTAAAACGCCGGACTCTGTTTAGAAGCGCTCTCGCTTGTCGTTCATCGCCTACGTAGCTTTCCCTTCATTGCCACAGAAAGTTGTCTGCGAGTTTTCCTTTCTTATATATATATATATATATATATATATATATATATATGTGTATATATTCATCCTCGATTCGCCTTGCGCACCGGCAGCGCGCGTTGCACACGGCACGCTCTTTCTCCTTGGCTCTTGCGGACAGGCAAGAGGATGGAGGCGCATGATTTTGGACCAGTTGCGCGTCCTGGTGGTGTAGAAAATTTGGAAAAATAATGGTAATAACAGCATCTACAATGCCGAAGGTAACGTTTATGAAGAGGTTGGTTTCTTCTTAAAGCCGTACGATTGGGGCATACTGATGTAAAAAGAGCTTCGAGACGAGTTCTGTACTCCAGATATCGTTTCTGTCACATGATAATAACACGCTTTACGTTGTGCGTCTGATCTAGTATCTCTTTTGGGATATACTTCTGTGTATGGCATTTTTTTCTTTCCTTGCCTGTGCGCGCCTATGCACCGCAGGTACTATATTCAGCGTACCTTCTTATAGTGAATTAGTGGCGAGTGCATCGTCCTTCCATGCATTTGTCTTCTCATTGTGAAAGTACTCTTTGCGCTGTGGTCTCCAAACCGAGTAGGCCGGTTGCACAATTTCAGAGCGAGTAAACAAGCGCGATCATGTGAACAACCCCTGCACATTGCCTGTGCCAGTGAGAAAACCAAATAATAATCGTCACCCACTCATGCGTGCCTAGCAGCCCAATTCCAAACAAATTATTATTATTATTTGTTTTGAAAACATATATACATTCGGCAGGAAAAGGAAAGCGAGGAGCAGGCTGGCAACTGCCACCGGTAGAGGCACAACGCCTGCTAGTCTTCTGAAAGGAGGTGACAGAAACATAGAACTCGAAGATGGGAGGGAAGGGAGGAAAGAGAAGGAAGACAAGTGTCAAAGAATAAAGTAGAATACAGAGTACAGGTCACTCACAGTTGGGCCGGTCACTGCAGGTCACACTACTGCATACTGTTAAATAGAAGAAATAATGCCTCAGCCACAAGTGTGAACCCAAGTTAGTTAATTCTAGAAAAGCAAGTAGAGCGCGATGAGCCTGATCGCGTCGAGACGCACGACCACTGGGTACAAACAATCCTCGAGCGTCGTACATCGCTCGCCAAGCGAATGATAGACCCTCGCTGACGACATGCGCTGCGCATTGAAAGCGGGACACACCAATAACAGGTACCGAAGTGTCTCGCAGCAACCGCAAAAGCAAATTCAAGAACTTAAAGATGATGCAGAAACTACGCTGGAGTTGTCTAAATATGAGTGCGCATACCACCAAATTTAAGTTGGCCCACTCCCAAATTTAAGTTGGCCTGGCCCCGAACTTCAAGTTGGCCTGGCCCCGAACTTCAAGTTGTCCTGGCCCCGAACTTCAAGTTGTCCTGGCCCCAAACTTCAAGTTGTCCTGGCCCCAAACTTCAAGTTGTCCTGGCCACAAACTTCAAGTTGGCCTGGCCCCAAACTTCCAGTTGGCCCACCCACAAATTTCAGTTGGCCTAACGCCAAATTTGTAGTCGGTCCAACCCCAAATTTCAACTTGGCTTATCCAAAAATTTAAGCTGGCCAACCGCTACTATAAGCTCCCCATGCATTTTCTAAGGAGCCCTATGTATCTCTATGGGAATTCTCTTTTTATTGGCCAATAGCCTTACATACGATAAATGTAGCTGCGAGGAAACAATTCCCCACCTTCTCTGTGAGTGTCCCCGCTTCAGTGCGCTCAGGAAAGAACTCTCAATGGTGTTATATAGCCTTGACAATCGCCCTTTGTCTGAGGAAGGTGTGCTGGGACACTGGCCGAGACAGTCTTCAGTGCAGACGGCTCTGAAAGCGTTGTTGCGCTTCTTCCGGAAAACTGGTCTTTGAGACAGAGTTTAAGCAGTACTTTATTCTCCGTTCCTTTTTCTTTCTGCTCTTCTTTCCTTTCTTTTTCTCGTAACATCTCTTTTCTATTATCATTTACTCCCCTTACCCACTCTCCCCAGCACAGGGTAGCCAGCCGGTCTGATAGCTGGCTAAACTCGTCTTTGCGTCCTTTCCTACTTCCTCCTCCTCCTCTTCTTATTTTGGGGGGTTTATATTGTTTCTTCTCGTTTATAAAGCTTTCAATCATCTACGTTTACAGTATTATAAAGATTAAATCCCTTAAGTTAGCGAATTACGCGTTTTTCTGCAGACACAAGGCATTATACTTTTCCCGTGAAGGAGCTGAAGTACTCGCCAAAGAATGCTTACGCATTAAAAATGCCATATAGCCTAACTAGCTAGCGCTCATCATCCGCAATGCCACGGGTATACTTGCCGTTAATTTTTTTTCAGGACGTGCATTCAATGTATCTAAGGTACTGACGCACACATCGAAGTAAGCTGGAGAGAACGCTCGTCTACTCAGCCGCTATTTCGATTTTCTGTAAAACAACCATTGGATCCCAACAATCACGAAAAGTGTGATGGAGAGGCAGTATCTTCGCACATAATCGTTCACAACGGAAAGCAGATTCTACAGTACTGCATTTCCGACTGAAAAACAGTTGACAACGTGCGAGGTGATGGAATCTCGGCATATTATTCAGCATACTGAGGACAACCCCATTTTTGCGCAACATACAAATTGTCGCAGCAAAAATGACAGGGACGTCGCGTGGCGGCGGCAGAGTTCAAAAAGTGGAAGTACTTTCAAATTATCAAGGGGCGTTACCCGGCACAGGTACAGTGCTCACGGAATGAAATAGGACACGGAGCATTTAGTAGAGCCCTACATATGTGCAAAGTACGCGAGAGCACCATGTCATGTCGCTAGGAATTTGGTCATCAAAAGTGACGAGGACTCCGGTGTAAGCATTCGCGCCAAAATTACGTCGATGTGACACGAACTGCAGCCGGTTGAAACGAAAGTATGCGCACTACTTAGCCCTAAATTGACGCGTTCCATTCCGTGAGCCCTGTACGTGGCGCCATCTCATGTTGCGCTGAGAATTGGCCGTTCACATATCGAAGTTCATTCGCTAGATGGCGACAGGCATTCTAGGCAAGAATCGTTCTGCTGGAGCAGTTTCCACTTCACCGGCACGAAACGAAACGGAATTGCAGAACTCCAGCTTGTCAGTCTCTCCTTCGTCCTGCTTGCTCTCAGTGTAATTACTCCCGGAGCATCGGCGATTATCGGGACCCAGATGCCGGATGCCTCTTTTTGCTTGCCCGGGTTCGCCCAAATGGAATTCGCTCTCAAAATGAGTTCGTCTAACGGGTCGTCGCTGTTTCTAGGCTCGCTTGAGTGCGGCACAACCGCGTTTAACATTACGTATGTTGTCCGCGTAGTATTGTCAAGGCAGTGTAGATGTACCCAACGTTCCAGCAGCAATTTTGCTGAGACATAATTGTGGACTTCCAACCGTTTTCGGTTCCTTAGTGCTCTCATTACTTCTCGCTAACGTAATTTTTCAGCAGGCTTGGGCCGGCTGACATGAGCAGTGCAGTCATTCTTATTAAAATTATTTTGTCTGTTTCTTTGTCTCTGAACTCTAATTTTTGGTTTGTAATGAAACTATCTGCGCGAAAGTAAAACGTGGTGTCCCAGTTTCACTTTCCTGGCGTTAGTTTTAGTACGTTTAACCACGCAGCCCTAAACTGCACTCAGCTTTCCATTTGCAGTTGCTTATTCGTCTGCTTTTTTTTTTTCTGTTCTACTCATTTGTTCTGACATTGTGGGAAGAATTAAAGCCTTACCTTATGTAATGCCTCCGAGGCATTAAAGCGAAAATAAATGAAATCTATATGCGTGTGGTTGGTTCTCTTTGCTTCTCATAACAACACGGGTGATTCTTTTTTTTTTTTTTTTTTTTTAAGAGGTACTGAATTATCTCTCGGGCTTGGTGCAGTAACATAGTCTGCGGGTAGCATGCGCTGCTTTGAACATCTGACGCACGTTTTGTTGTCTACGCGGTGCGAGGAGCTTGCAAGCGGAGCGCCAAGCCGCCTTTCTCTCGCAAGCTCTTTTCGAACAGAAGGCTGCTTGCTGCTCAATCACTTCTGGAAGCTTTATTTCGCTATAAAGCCGACTCCCATGTGCGGCTGCTATTGGTAGTTGCGGTCGGCTGTGCAATGTAGTTACCGCAGCCGCCGCGGGGTGCCGCTACCAGTCCATTGACTAAGCGCACTGCGGTTCGATGAGGACAACCGCGTCTGGCTTATGTTCAGCGCGTCATACGCAGGAAAATCGGAAGTCTTGGGGTCTACGTTAACATCCGGAATTAAATTTGAACTGCGCGCCACGGTGATATTTAGGAGGCGGAGCGTTGTGGGCACTGGAACACGAATAAATTTTGCCGCCAAATTCGGCAACTCGTATCTCGGAATTGGTTTCAAGACCAGAGTTCGTTCCCAGTGGACATGACTTTAAAACACCGGCTACAATTCGCAAGCTGCAATATCTAGCGTAAAGTAATTAGCTTAAAAGGTAATTTGCAAATATGTTTTCATCCGTCAAATGTATACTTTATTTTTTTTTTTGTATTTCGTTGGAAATATTGTCAGAGTAATCTATCTCAAAACTAAAATTGTGCAGCATGTCACGGGTGATCTGTTTTAAAGATTATTTAATAGATCAAATAAGACACTCCATATATATATATATATATGCCGGCACCTACATTACACTACTGACGTTGCTCAATCTTCTAGGAAACTGGTGCTACGAAGTTAATACATACATATATATATATATATATATATATATATATATATATATATATATATATATATATATATGCCTCTAAAAGCACCACGATGTCTCCCCGAAATTTGAGAACGTCCCCAGATTGAAATCCTAGAGTTGTATCATTGTTGAGTTCCATAAAGAGAGCAAGTCCGATACCTGGAAATAACCTCAGTGTCGGTGCTCTTCTACTGATCCCAAACCTAATTTAAAGCTTAAGAGACACGAATGACCATGATGTTTTCAATTAAGTATAGCGTTGGCTTTTGTCGGTGTATCATATTTGCAAAGGTCGTGGAGCTGTGTACTGTGTTCAGTGCACGCACCAATGCCACAAAAAAGACACATGAAAAAGTGTATTTAACTTTCTGCGTTAGCGCGCGGCTGATTGCTACTGATAATGGCAACGTTAACTTTTACAGAAAAATATATATACAAGTTGGCATATTGGTGGGTTCATCTAAAGAAGCCCATGTGTTGTGCATACGAGATTAGCATATTAGCACACACACACATATATATATATATATATATATATATATATATATATATATATATATATATATATATATATATATATATATATATATATATATATAAATATATATATGTATAGTTATGGGTAATTGGTTTCTCGTGTCATGAGAGAGGCAGTGGTCGAATACTGCACCAGGAAGGCCAATTCCTGTTCTGCTTAGGGAGGGACTTTGATGGAGCTTAGTGGGCCTTCCTGATTTTGTTGCGCCTGGAATAGTAAAGCCCCACAGATGCCACTCCAAGCCTAAAAATGCACTGGACTGAGCTATGTTTTGAATATACGCCATTTAAATTACATTGGAAGCGCAGCGTTTCACCTCTGTTCCATGCCCCCACGCCCCGACGGTACCCAGAGCAGCCATGCTACCTTCGTTGGAAGTAGTGATGAACAAGGTACAGAGGCTCCTTATGTAACTAGCGATCAAATTAGAATGGCCTTACCAGGCATGTCCCGGGGAAAGGCGGCACGAGAAGACGGAATAACATTCGATTTAATCAAATATGGAGGAAATACTATGCTTGACAAGCTTGCGACCCTTTTTACGCAACGCCTCGCGACTTCAAGTGTGCTAGAGAGATGGAAGAATGCCATAAATTATGCTAACACATAAAAAAGGGAGGTGTTAAAGAATTGAAGAAGTATAGACCCATTAGCTTGCTTTAAGTATTCACCAAGACAATTTCCAATTGAATCAGCGCAACACGACTTCAATCAACCAAGAGAACAGGCTGGCTAGAGGAAGGGACACTCTTGATTGGATCCATGTTATCAATCAGGAAATCGATAAATCTGCGGAGCACAGTCAACCTCTCTATATGGCTTTCAAAGATCATGAAAAAGCATCTGATTTAGCAGAGATACCAGCAGTCATGTAGGCATTGCGTTATCAATGAGTACAGGAGGCATACCTGAATATCTTGGGTAATATCTACAAGTATTCCAAAGCTACCTCGCTTCTCCACAACAAAAGCAGAAAATGACCTATCAAGAAATGGGTCAGGCAAGGAGAAGGTCTCTCCAATGCTATTCACTGCATACTTACAAGAAGTATTTGAACTATTAGACAGGGAAGGCTTCGACGTGAGGATCAACGGTGAATATGTCAGCAACCTTCGGTTTGCAGATGGCGCTATCCGGTTCAACTGCACTGGGGATGAATTGCAACAAATGATTGAGGCCAATGACCGAGGAAATGTAGGGTGGGCTTGAACATTAATATGCAGAACACAAAGGTAATGTTCAATATCCTGGCAAGGGAACAAGAATTCATGATCACCAGTCAGCCTCTACAGTCTGTGCAGAACTATGTTTATCCAGGTCCATTGCCGACAGAGGACCCTGATTATGAGAATGAAATTTACAGAAGAATAAAAAGTGGTTGGAGTGCATGCGGTAGCCATTACCAACTCTTGACTGGAAGCTTACCCCTGTCTAAAAACAAAAGTGTACAATCATTGCATTCTACCGGTGCTGACATATGGGACAGAAACATTTAGGTTAACAAAAACGCGCAAGGACAAGTTAAAGAGCGCGCAAAGAGCCATGGAACGGGAAATGTTAGGCGTAACGTTAAGACAAAGGCAGAGGACGAGGTGAATCAGAGACGCAACGGGGATTGCCGATATTCTAATTGACAATAAGATAAAGAAACTGTAGCTGGGCAGGCTATGTAGGGTAGGTAACCGGCGGACAATTATAATTACAGAGTGGGTGTCAAGGGAGGTGGGGTGATGAAATTAGGAAATTTGCAGGCGCAAGTTGGAATAGGTTGGCGCAGGACAGGGGTAATTGAAGATCTCAGGGAGAGGCCTTCGTCCTGCAATGGACATATATATAGGATGAGCGTCGTCGTCGTCGTCGTCGTCGTCGTCGTTGTTGTTGTTGTTGTTGTTGTTGTTGTTGTTAATTTAGCCCTGCGAAACACGTTCTTTTAAAACTATTTACTTTATTTGGGGGGAAAGAGTTCATTATACTATCGAAGGCATCGAACATCCTGCTCCCATATTTTTATTCCTGGGCCAAAACATCGCCGGTTGTAGGTCCGCAAGATGTCAATTATTTCGAATATCCTTTTTTCTTGTATTCGGGGGCCTTTTTATCACGGAAAATCTTTTATGAAATTACTAAGGTGAGCCTTTCGGGCATTTCATAACGCAACGTGGCTGTTATTTAGCGATGAACAATTAACTACAACTCCAGCACGCGCTCTCAAAACCTATGACGTCACCGCATGCTACTCTTCGATAACTTCAGCACCGAGTCGCGCAGCGTCTTTCCTTATTGCATCTATTCTGACTTGCTTAACTCGTCCTCACGGAAGGAGGCGGCCGTTGTTTAATTACAGAAGCGTAATTTACTCATTACGCTTCTGACAGAGGGGTGCATTTTACTGTTTCCACCTCATGCAATATTTTTCTTTGGTGCACCTTTAACGGGGGGGGGGGGGGAGCAGGGGGTAGCACGAAGTTAATTAACCACTAAGTTAACAATAGGTTCTTATAAACAAACTTTATTTTGGTTCTTGCGAAGTTATACGCTTCGCTTTGTTCGGTTAATGTACAGTCCTGTCCTCTGCCTCGCGCAGAATCACCGACGTTCGACGAATGACCGCGCGGACACTTGTACAGTCTGGAGAAACTGATGAACGCACGGTAAAGGGTGAGTACTTATCGCACCAATTTGCGCGCGTTTTAGGTCACAGCTGGGAACGTTTCGACGATCGCATACGTCACTACAAGTTCACCATCGTGGCTTTGTGTATGTTGGCGTGGCATTCTTTTTTTAAGGACTTCTTTAGCGCCTGTATATCGAGAAGAAAGGACACACAAGAAAGGTTGGAAGTTAGCGATCTGTCTGCCCCTTCGTTACATGCTTGCGCTCGGAAGAAACCTTGTTTTCTAAACAGTTCCCTTCAAGATTGCTATTTGAAAGCTTTTCTTCTCTCATCCGTGATCTAAGTGGGAAAGCCATTTGAGAAGGTATTAGTGAATAAAAAAGTGCGCAGGTCCAGTGCGTTGCTGGAATGTAGATGACGTGAATCTTGCATGAGTTAGAGAGGTAGCAGCAGTAGCGGCAGTAGTGAGTGACACGTGCACAGCCTTGTCGCCGTCAGACGTGCCAGCTGCACAAAGGCCATGTGTTATCTCGGTCGAAGGAAGAATATTGACGACAGATATATTCACAGAGAAGCGTGGCACCTGTCAAAATACAATTGAGGTTTGTACATACATATGCACTGCTTCGCGGTGGGACATGCCCATTCTCACATCCTGGGGGCTTTGATTGAATACGCGGTGGCCAAGAAACATCTCTCCTATACTAAGGAATCAGTCGACATCGTATCGTTTCACTAATACGAACTCGAGCGTCGAATAATGGTTGAGGAAAATTTCCGGCGCTACATGTAGCACGACGTGTTCGAAGCGCTCGCTGTGTTTTGAAAATTGCGAAACCAACGCACGCACGTGTATGCGACAGTTTGAGAACAGCTGTGACACCAGCCCGAGGTTGTGCTTTGGAAGCAAACCTTATGCGTAGCTGTGGCACCAGGATGAGCTTAAATTGTTGTGCACGGGTTTCAGGAAATCTGCGACACGATCATATGAGCGTTTATTTCAATCTTCGTGTCTTACGGTCCTTACGCGTCGAATCGTGAATCGTGTGTCATTGAAGCTCAGTTCACGATGGAGCTCTGCAGTACTGGGTGTCGATATGGGAATGTCAAGTTAAATTCAATGAGCATAATTCAAGCAACTATCTCATCGGCAGGGTTGCGAAATTTAAAACTCTCCCTTCCAGTGGTATATTGAAACTGAGAAGCCACGCTTACAGCGTGTTACTGCTCGATAAAAGGCAAAACGTGGGCGGATGCGTAGTCACTCTGCTTCGTGAGGCCACCGGAACGGAACCGAACGGCCACAAAAATCCAAGCATGAACGCCAGAGAAGCACGCCTGCGGAATTATTTATCATGACTGTCAAAAGTTCGGGACTGTCGCCGCCTTGGTTTTACCATTCACCGCACATATAAATGTTGCAGGATGAGGTGCGCATACGGTGAGCACTTGTGTCGAAATACACAAAACATGGTATGAATGACATAGGCGCAGGGTTCCCAAGACTGTTCAACCAAGTTTGACATGGTGATAACAAAGAATAACTATCGTGGATGATGATGACGAGGATGATGATTCATTAGCATCCCCTTTGAAACGGGGCGCTGAGAAAGTCACCTAGCGTGCTTGAGTTAATCAGGTATGCTATACACGCATCTTTATCCTAGCACATTGCTACACATATCGTTGATTTCTTTTCTCTTCCTTTGTTACCGTTAATTTCTTTTGCCTTCCTCGAAAGTTCTCTGTCCATTTTGTGCCGCTACCTATACCTGTAAAAGATCCGGTCATATCGACCTCTCCACTGCTTTTCTTTTCTTCACCAATACTCTAAACGTCTCTTGCTTATCTGGTCTGCTGACCGGTTCGTGCTGCCGTCCACTTCAAGTGCAACCACTTCTGAAGGGTGTACGTTACTCACGGGTCTCACTGGTCGATTGCATTCGCATTCGATTAGGACGTGCTGAGTGGTATTCGGATTTTTCTTTGCTGCGATGGATTTCCAGCAGCGCCACTAGCGGTTACTCGTGATGGCCGCCAACCAAGATGGCGGTCGAGTGCGCGCGAACTTAGGACGCTGAATCCTCCATAGCTGGAACAAGTCATTAACAGAGGTCAAGCAAACAAACAAACAAGCAAACAACCAAACAAGCAAACAAACGCCTCAGACTACCGGACTGGAAGGACGTCATGCTACTCAGCGGGCCAGCCAATGCCACTGTTAATCGCGGCAGTACAGGGTACACGGTCAACGTATGTACAGCCGCCTACAGCCTAAATATAGCACGGGAGCGTCTCTTGTACATGGCTGCTTATTTAAAAATGTACGAAACAATGACACCTGAGATACACGTTTGCTTATATTTGCTGAAACAGCCAGCGAGCCTGCCCGCCCACCAGCCAAACCAAACCGAACCGAACCGAACGAATGCGATCTGTAGAGACCAGCCAACCAAACCGGCTGTTTGTTTTGGAACAGGGTCACTCCATGGGACCTAGAGTTAACCGAATGCAAGACTCGCAAATGCAACTGTTTCCGCAGAAATGGTTCCTCATCGTATCGTCCGCGCTCTGAACTCGCGTACGGTATTCGCCCATTTTACACACGTTGTGGTTTCTTCAATCGCTGTCACTCTAGATGCCTCAATAGGGCTCAATGGGACAAAGGATGCTGCAGAAAGAAAATGCAGGGAGTTCCAAAGGACAAATCAGGTTTAGGCGGGAGCACATTACCTGGTGAACACGCATGTCGAAGTGGTTCACGCGTCCGCCTCTCCGCGCTGGACTGTCAGCCTCCTGGAAATTATTTTCACACCGACCAGGAAGAAGCGGCTACGCCCCGGTGTGTTATATTTTCTTGTTTTTTTTTTTATACTCCAGTGCTTTCTAAGTACCAAAACAAGGTGGCATGTGAGATTGAGGAAATGCTTTTACACACAGGTCGGATCAATTGTGTGACCCTATAGACCGCCTGTCGCGTGACACGATTGTGAGATAGATTACGTGGATTCGCGTCATGAGATGATGGTTTGCTGCCTTTCCTTTTTTTTTTTGCCACGCGTACAAACATTTGCTATATTTCTTCTTCAGCTCTTCGGTCTCAGTTTCATTGGGTGGCGGGATCAGCTATTCTGCACCTGAGTGGGTCGAGTTTTTATTTATTTATTTTATTTTTCACAATACTGCGGACATCTGTCCGAGCAGGAGGAGGCTACGTGAGCAAATACAAAAAAAAAAAGCGAACATACAAATATATACAAGGGACAGAGTCAACAAGATACATCAAGTGGGTGGTTGTAACCAGTGGGAATTTCCAGGTAGGGCATTCCAATCATTGATTGTTTTCGGAAAAAATGAGTATTTAAAAAGGTTTGTTCGTGCAAAGATCGGTTTTAAATACTGGCTGTGTTTGTGGCGGCAAATTCGACATGTGTCCTTAATAATATAGTCGCGTGGTTGTATTCTTAGTTTTCCGCATAAAGCTGGCGAAAAAAAATTTAATCTGGCAGTTTTTCTTCGCTCAGTTTGTGGTTCCAAGTTTGCGGTTTCCAGCATACTGGTTGGGGAATCACGTCGTTTGAAACGCTTATAAATGAAGCGCGCGGCTAACGTTGGAATTCTTTCTAATTTTTCAATACCTACCACTGTGTGAGGATCCCAAACGATACTCGAATATTCTATTAGAGGTCTAACGTGCGTTTTATAGGCTTTTAATCTTAATGGGGATGGGGAGTCACCTAATTTAAACTTTAGAAATCCTCATCTTTTTCGGGCTGCACAGGTTATAATGTCGATGTGGGGCACCCAGGACAGACGTGAAGTTAAAGTTATGCCGAAGTATTTGCAGCTTTCTACTTCCCTAATGTTATTATCCTTCATTTTGTACAAGTATTCTAGCTTTCGTAACTTATTTGCAATACAGATATGCACTGTTTTGCCATAATTAATAACCACATCCCATTCATTGCACCATTCTGTCAAACTATCCAAGGTTTCTTCCAGAAAAAGCTGATCAGAGACAGTTCGAACATTACAGGTCGTGGGCCTGGTCTATATTTACTAGCGCGATTTTAATGAAATCATTCGCTTGAGAGGTCAGTCAATGGTGTGACCGTCTCTTGCTTCTGTGCTGTGCTCTCTTGCTTCTGTGATTCTGTGCTTTTCTTTTTTGTTTGCGCTGCTTTCCTCCAGCATGAAACACCGAACTCGCCCATCAAAGCATCTTTCTCAAGAAGCGTACAAGCGAGAGCGCCACTATGCCCCCTGCGATACTTCTAAGGCACTTGAACAGGTGCGCAGCGCCGTGTGGTCGTCCTGGCAACAGTGAAGCTCCCAGACACGTCTGCAAGCGGTCGCACGCTATTCGACCGTGGCAATGAAAGAAAGCGAAGTCTACACAAAAGGGACAACAAAAGCTCAAGGTGCATCTCGTGCCACTGAACTAGGAACGAGAATGCTTTCTCATTCTCAACAGCCGTCTTCTCGGCACTCCGCTGAAGCTGTATTAAAGCTCTTTCCAGAAGATTGCATGCCCAGAGAGTTTTACGACAAAATGTACAAGACGAGATCGTAAAGGAAAAAAGACGGTACAAAATAATATATAATAAAAAAAAGTGGGCGGTCCTCGGAGAAACAGAGATGTCAATGTCACGCCGCAAATACGCCACGCGCGTAAAATCTGCCCTGGCGTCCCGCGCTTTTACTGGCAGCTTCTTCGCATAGCGCACGCGTCCTGTATCACCTAATGGATGTCGACAAGTCACGAAACCTTTGTATACACCGCTCGCGCGTCCTCACGCAGCCGCTCACGCCACCGCGTCTCGAAAATGAGAACAAAAGCGGAAATGAAGTTGAGCATTAACGACCAGCTTGGCAGAAGCTATAGACACTCCAGAAATAATAATCAAAACGGAACAAGAGCATCTCCAACCTGCGAGCCATTGCAAGATGGAGGGGAGGGGGCAAGCGTCGCGTCCGGACCCACAAGCGGAGGCTACAAAAACGCGCAGAACCAGCTCGCGAGAGCGTCGCACGAGGTCGCTGCTCACCACCACTACTCTACAGCAGGAGTGTGAGGGTGAAGGAGTGGGCGTGACGCGTTCACCCCCGAGACAACAGAGAAAGATCACCTCGGCGTGCTCAGACAATCTTCGCGTCGTGTACTCATCAACCGGGAGCGCGAAAAAAAAAAACCTAAATGATCACGTGGCTCACGCTCCACGCCGCCGCCGCAGCAGCAGCAGCAGCAGCAGCAATGATCCGGGAATGTCCGGAGCGACTGCTTCCGGTAGTAAGTACACGTTTTCGAAAACGGACGTGGTGGCCGCCGAAAAAGTATGCGCACGCGAGCAATACCGCCTTGCTCGTCCTCTCTCGACGTCGCCGCATATCTGTCGTGACATTGCCGGAAAAGAAAAAAAAATATCGTGCCTCCTCGGTCCCTCACCTCGTCAAATCAACACTAACACACCGCGTCTCCAGTGTCTTACTGCCATTGGCCTCCTTACGCTATGCAGTAGTAACAACAACACGCGAATTCCGGATATAAAGACGCCGAACGAAAGAAAACACAGAAGGAAAAGAAAAACGATATGCACGAACTGCCCCGCCTGGAACACTACCGATAGTGACGTCTTAGGCCTCACGTGAGCAAGAATCGCGTTTATCTTGCCGTCGCTTTTCGATCGTCTGCTTTGATTTTTTCGCTTCGTCTGCTCCTTTTTTTTTTTTTCGATCGTCTGCTTTGTTTTGCATCTTCGCCTGTTGTTCTTTTCTCCTTCCCCCTTTGTTTCACATCGTCAGATGAAAACGTGCGAGAACGTGTCGTCACGCTGCACCAGCGCGCCTAGCGTGAACGTCCATTCGAAAAAAACCACGAAAGTGAAAACAGTAATCCACTAGGGGCGTGGTGCAGAAGGCGGGAACGGGATGCACCCAGGAGGAGTAGGTGGACGACGAACGATGCAACCTCTAGCGGCGGCGGTGTAACCGAACCACCTTGTCCGCGAAACCCTGGCGGCGGCGGGAGAGAAAATACCACCGCGTGCCGTGTCCGCGTGGATCTCTTCGCCACAGTTTTCCATCACCCCGCCGCAACAACCGCCGAGAGAAAAACATCCGTTCCCGCCGACTCAGCGACGTGCGCGCGCGAACCATACAAAAGTCATTACAAGCCCCTTGAACTCGCCGTAGGCGGGAGGCGAAGTCGAAGCAACGCGTCCCTTCCCTCGAGTCTTGCGTCTAGACCGCGGCCTTTCATTCCACCTTCTTTTATTGTTTCTTTTTTCGCACGGCGGACTGTTGCTTGACCTCTTTCTTGCCTCTCTTTTAACTTTTCTTCGCGCTCTTAGCCCCGGAAAGAAAACAGATTACGAAGGAGGAAAAGATAAAGAAAGACAGGAACAGCGCGAGATCACTACCGCGGCGAGGAATGAAGAAGCCCCGGAGAACGAGAAAGAGTGTGAGCAGGATTGCTCGAGCGGCTGCCCTTTAATACCATTAATGTACCTCCTGCCGCCGTTCCTCTTCCCCATCTCTCCCTTCCCCCTTTCCCTTCTTTTGCTGCTCAGCCATTTCGTTCGTGGCCACGAGCACCAGGGCAAGGGGCTCCGCATCGGCGGCAGCGTTACGGTATGGCACGAGGAAGCCCCCGGCAAGGCGAGGCTAATGCGGCACTCATCATCACGACTCGCGCCCTCCCTCCTCTTCGGCGAGAACTCGCGCTAGGTCTAAATTACGCGTCGGGAGCGAGAGATTGCACCGTGGCGGCGGTGAGCAGCACGCCAGGTCGGACCGGCCCGGCCCGGTTGGTCAAGCCCCGGGAATCTGGCTGGGACGCCGGCGAGCACGCTTGGCAGGCCGAGGAGGCGAGCCGCCACGGCCACGCCCACTCTTCGTCGCTTTCAGAAATCCGAAAGAGGAATATCACGCCTCCCACCTCAGATCCTTTCGCCTCCCCTCCTCGCCCACCCCCTTTTCCCGCCACCTCAACTCTTCTGCCCCCGACACCCCACCTATGAACTATGGCTGCTTCTTTCGCACGTGCACCGTGTAGGTGGCGCTGTTGTAGTCCGTATACGCCGACCTCGGCTACGCCATTCATTCAGGCAGCTGTCACAACGCGTGATCTACATGAAAGTGAACGCCTTACCGCACTCACGCGTCGTGCGTTCACAATGCCTTCGATCACATTGCTATTCAGGAACTCTTGTTGCCGGGTTGACCCGGTGGTCACTAGGGGGTTTTAGAAGCGGGCGACCCAAGAGGATTTGCTTGCATGGTCAGGAATCAGCGTCAGTCGCACGACGCGTGCGCAGAAACCAAAACTCTTCTCTAATACTCTGCCCGCGTTTATTTTTTTCAAAGCACGAAAGCACTCCCTAACGCTTGGGTAAAGGGAATTAAAAGCCGAAAGAAGTGAAGAAAAAAAAAGGGAGATATTCACACAATAACGCGATGCTACGCGCTACAACATTCAAAGGCGGTCGCACAATTCACAAGCCCTTAAAAACTTCAGCAAAGCTTTTAAGGCCTTGAGTGCCGAAACCCCTGCTGGACTAGTTTCCCGGAACTGTTTCTTCCGTGAAGGGAAGATTGTCCAGTTTTTCGATCGCGGTCACGAGTACTTTTCTTGACACATTGTAACGAGGACAGTCACAGAGCAGGTGCTCGATTGTCTCCTCGCAGCCGCTGGTGTCGCATGAACACTTCCATTGTACTCGAGCGAAAGGTTCCCCTGAGGAGGTAATGACGGCATAGTCGACCCAATATCATCGAGACCGAGTGATCAGTTACATGGATAGCACAGACATTGCCTGTACAGAAGTGAGCACTGGTCGCTGTGCGCAAAAAAAAAAAAAAAAACACGCAATATCTTACTGTAAAGGGTGAATTATTCTGGTTAAAACATTTTTGTATGTTTGTGAAAGATGATACTCACCTTGCTCAGAAATCAAACCTAAAATTTCATCACGACAATGCAGCTGTGGATGAGAAATTTACTGAAAGTGATGTAAGGATGGCGCTGCAGAATCTTAATGGTCGATCGGCATCAGGGCCGGATGGCATTACGAATAAAATGTTACTGAATTTAGATGACGGGTCAATTGAGTTTCTTGCGCGGCAGGTCAATTGCCGATGGAAGAAAGGCTCTTTCCCGGAAGAGTGGAAACTTGCAAGTACTGTTCTGATACCCAAACTGGGGAAGGCCATAGGGCTTGAAAATCTCAGACCCATTTCCCTGACATCGTAGTTGGGAAAAGTCGCTGTGCATGTCATTTTAAATAGGCTAACGCGTTAGGTTGAAGGCAATGGGCTCTTTCCGCACTCTATGATAGGATTTCGGCCCGGCCTCTCGACTCGGGATGCTATGATCAGGATTAAGCATCAGCTCCTTGACCGGCGGACAAGGGATACTAAGGCACTAATTGGACTTGATGTGGAAAAATCTTTCGATAAAATCCGACATTCTTTCATTCTAAGGGTGCTATCGGACTTGTTTATGGGGCAGCGGCTTTCCCATTTTGTCAAGGCTTTCCTTACGGATAGAAGGACATGTCTCAGGTTTGGGGAGATAAAGCCGGAAGTCTTTAAATTGGGTTGCTGTGGTACTCCGCAGGGATCCGTACTCTCGCCTGTGTTATTCAATCTGGCGATGTCGAAGTTGGCTCATACACTGGACACTGTCCAGGATATTGGCTATTCTATCTACGCCGATGACATTACTATATGGAGTGTCGGTGGTAGCGATGGAAAGCTTGAGGCTAGGCTGCAGACGGTGGTAACGCTTACGGAGGAGTATCTGTGTCTCATGGGGCTCAAGTGCTCCACTAAAAAGTCGAAGTTGTTGATCTTCAATCTAAGAAGCTAGGTCGTAGGCCGAAGGGTTGGGTACCGGAAGTTGAGCCTTGCATTAGAATTCATACTAGGGAAGGGTCGGTGATACCCAAAGTTGAAGCAATCAGGGTCCTGGGTTTTGTACTTGAAGCGAACGGATCGAACAGTAGGACCATTCAGCGTATTACCAAGAAGACGGAGAAGACCATAAAATTTATAAGAAGGATCTCTAATAGGCATAGGGGTTTAGGAGAAGAAGGTGCGATGAATTAGTTCACGCATTTATTACGTGTCATTTCTCGTATGTGGCAGCTATGCTAAATTGGAATAGGGGGGGGGGGGGAGAAAAATAAATTGGAAGCATTAATCAGAAAAGCCGTCAAGGCTGCGCTTGGTCTGCCTATGACTACGTCAAACGATATGTTGTTACGACTGGGTTTGCATAATACTTTAGATGAAATTGCCGAGGCTCAGCGTACTGCACAGAGGGAGCGGTTGCTGGGGGCACCAGCGGGTAGGTATATTTTAGAGCGAATTGAAGAATCAGTGGCTGTGTCGCACGATAGGGCGCCCCTACACGAGTTGAACGTGAACCTTAGGGCAAATATCATGGTTCGTCCGTTTCCGCGGAATGGGCACCCCGTGCACAATGTAGGGAGGCGGGTCGCGAGAGCTAGGGCGTTGTTGCGAGAGGCAAAGGATCAGAAGGAGGAGTCTGCGTTTGTTGACGCCGCATGGATTAATGGTAAAATGCTTATTCGGTGGTAGTGGAAGATGGCAAAGACTGCGTTAGAAATGCCGCTTCCATTTATACCAAAGATCCGGGAGTCGCCGAACAGATGGCTATTGCTCTAGCACTAATTGATTCAAGAAGAGTTTTGGTGTTTAGTGACTCGCGATCTGCGATTAAAGCCTTCTCGAGAAGACTTGTTGCGGAACCGGCTAACAGACTGCTGCAGGGTAGGGATATCACTTCGCATACAGTTACTTGGTTCCCGGTGCACATGGGGACAGTGGAGGGAGCCCCGCGTAACCTCAACGAGGTGGCTCACAGGGAAGTACGAGGATTAGTGTGCCGTGTACTCCCTGAAGGGGATGGATCTCCCGCTCCCGAGTACAGGGACCAATTGTTAACCTACAACGAAATCACCAAGCACTATTACTTAGGGCGCAGGGCATTCCCCCCTGCCACATTCTACATTAAATAGGCCACAGGCGGTTACATTAAGGTTCCTGCAGACACGAACGTACCCTAACCCGGTCATCATGAATAAAATTAATCCGGACTGCGGGGTTTCAGTCTATTGTAGTAAGTGTGGGGGTTTGCTCGATTTAGAACACATGCTTTGGCGCTGCTTGGCGTTGGCCGGTGATGGTTCTCGAGGTGAACAGTGGTGGCAGCGCATGCTGCACAGTGAAGTGCTGGCGGACCAACTCAGGGCTGTCCAGACGGCCCGTGTGACGGCAGAGGGGCTCGGCCTCTCTGTACCGACGTGGGAGCGGCCCGCATCGGTCCCAGACTGATCCCTCAGGACCTAAATAAAGTTCTTCATACCATACCATACCATGGCTCATCCTTCTTTTTTTTCTTTCGCTGAATTTTCAGTTTTGAAATACCTTTGGAGCAACATTACTTTCACTAATAGATTTAAGAAACGCGTAAAAAACCCTCTATGTTAGCAGATTAACCAGTTTATGGGATTACTCGTCCTCATTGTGGCATCGATTTATGTAACAGCATCGGGCCAATATATTGCCTGCTAAACTTGGCCCGTCAAGGAACGCTAGGCGTTGTTGTACAAGTGCCCCGAATAATATTTCTACAAGACAGAAAATGTTGCCACGTTTATTTACACTTTGGAGCCATAAACAATCGTGACACATGGGAGAGTTAAAACTACGATTACGTCCAAAATACCGTTGGATGTCGTCCCAAGGAGGCAAATTATTGATCTGAAATGCGGCAATGGCCATTCGGTTTGTCCTTGGGCGCCTTTAGTTCTGCATGTACAAAGCTTTTCGCGAATGAGGACTTAAAAGCATTAAAGGCCCCTCGCATAAAACTGCGGCTAAAGGAAGCTAAGGCTTATCTCGCCCATGATGCCGCTCACTTTTTTCAATCACCGTTTCAGCTGGACGTTAAGTAATCTGCCCTAGCAAAGCGCGGACACCACGCGCCTTGGTAACGCCTCTGTAGTTGCGGAATCCACGATTAAACGTGCTTCGCACGCTTTTCAAGTCTTGGAAAAAAACGTGCTTTCAATCGACAACGTATGACACCATGTGCGTCCTTGCATGCATTTAAAAGAAAATTCAAGCTGCTTTCAGCTGAACTTGCCAATCTTTATTCTTACATATTGTCTCGCTACTACCTGGAGTTGTTACATCCTGGCTAAAAATTTTTACTGGGTATGCCCACCAGAGACCTTAACTAGACAGTCCATGAAAATTACGAGGTGCTTGTCTGGGAAGTTTTCGATATCTTCAAGACAGTCTGCTGACTTATTGACTTATCTGTTTGTCTACTGACCTGAAGACAGCCAATTGAAAAGTCTGATGACAACAGATAAAGCGAAACAAACACTTGCTAATAGAGAGAATAAACTTTCATTCTGAGCAAGCGCAGATGACGTTTCCTTTCATATATATTATTCACACTCGTTTGATTAAAGGAACAAGCTTGAAAGAATGCGAAGCGGCAGCGTCTATGCAGAGCTCGTGCCGTTCTGGCTTCACCCTTCTTGTCTACTAATATAGTATGTTTGCTTTCACTAAGCATCCCATTCAAAACTCGTAGTCAACATAACGAACAAAGAAAACACGCTTGTTGACAACATTTCTCTTTAGAGCAAGTGACAGACCTCATCTGCCCAAAGGGGCGTGGGAGTACACCATGCCTACGGGGTAGAGAGAGAAAGAGAGAGAAATGATACGCGAAAAGCAGGCAGGTTAAACGGAGGTCAAACATTCGGTTGGCTACCCTGCACTACAAATGATGGTAAAGGGGAAAACAAAAAAAACGAACAGAAAAGCGGAAAAAGCGCTGTACGTGCACAAAGGGAAAGGGCTACAAACAAACGCACCCTCCGAGCCCGCAGTTGTGTTATAGGGTTGTTGAGCTGGACTACTTGAACGTCGAAATTCCCTAGAAAGCACATGTAAAGATGGTTAATAGACATTGCCTATCTAAGAAAAAAAAAAACGAATGAGTCTGCGGGACATCAATGCAGTCTACATGAAGTGTGCAAGGAACTCTGCATAAACTGGCAAAACTCGTTCCCTCGTGTAAGGGTGACCGCGCATTCTTCTCGCAATTCCTTAGGCGTATACGCTCGAGTCCGAGGCGCCGGCACTCGTAAATCCATCGCGAGCGCTTTGTCATTTGCGCCTTCCGCCGCCGCGGCAAAAAGCGAACAACCGCAGAAATACGAGGGGAGTGTCGTAATAGTCCCTGAACTATGCCGATGACGTTTCCCTCGTATTACGCCTCGAGAACTCAAGGAGCTCACTTTGAGAAAACCATATCGCACGAAGTCCGCAACGCATTACGCCGTCTAGACGCACTCGTTGTATTGTACTTTCTTTTTTTGCCTTGATTTGCGCGATGTCGTGCTGTGGGAACGCTGGCCTCTTTAAAAGAATGCCCCGGCGACATTGACCTTTCCTCGTCCCATCATCTTGCCACGCTTGAAGACGCGGGCGCGAGACGAACTTTTTTTTTCTCTTTTTTCTTTCTCGTCCGATTTTCGTTATTTTCTACTTTCATTTCTTTCATTCCCGTCTTTTTCACGATCGCTCGCGTTGTGTTGCATTCCTAATTTTTTTTTTCACTGTTCCACTGCAGCACGTGCGCGAGGAAACATCTTGCACTGATGTGGCCTCTGGGTCTGTTGTCCTTCGGGAATCGAGGATCTCGAACAAAAAAAAAAAAGAAAGAGTCAAGCACGAGGACAAGAAAACGAAAAGTATCGCGTCACACTGGAATTTTCGCCCCTGTATGAAAGATACAGGGGCGAAAATTCCAGTCTTTTCTCGTCGTGTATTTTTTTTGTCTGCGTCGTGCTTCCAAGGCGAAGGCGAACGTAAAGCACGCTAATGTAGATGAAAGAACGTGACCGCCAGATTTCCACATCGTGCAAATGACGGTGATAGTAGCGAAGTTCCGACGGCGACAGCGTCTGCGAGAGAGGGAGTGCGACAGACGAAAATAAAACAGGGAGAGTTGGGCGAATGCGTTTTAAGAAGGTTTTTCTTTTTTTTTTGCTTTTGGAGCCGTACGTTGACGCCGGTGTGCATTTTATATATGAATGGATCCTGAACATGCTCGGCAGTGGCACCGAAGGCTGAAAACAAACGTGGCACATAGCGTACATATATATACCTAATAATATACGGAACCTCACGGCGACGCCAACGCCGATGGCAAAAAACAAAAGAAAACGCTTGGACTGTGCATATAATTGCTATGGCAATAAAATGATAAGAAAGAAAGTTGGCACGAAGTCTCTGCAGAGGCGGGAAGCCGTCCATCGACGCACGTGACGCTTCAATGAGAACCGTTTGCTTGAAGCACCCAGTTCATAGCTGTCACGACTACGAAGTGGGGCAAGCGACGTTTACGCCACTTCGAAACACAAACAACAACAAACGCAAGCACAACAAACAGAGGCACGTAGTCGCCAACGGTGGTCTAACGAGGTATGTCGCTAGAGCCAACCACTGGCAGGTCCAGAAGGCCCCTTTCCCAAGGCGTCTTGTTCGCCCTGATAAAGACAACTCCCTATGTCAAAATGTTGGCTTGAGCAATACTGATTTTTCTAGCACTGCTAATCACTTCAAGCGGCCGCCTTCCTGTGAACCACTCTCTTATTTTTTATTGCTACGACTGAAAAAATTGCAAGGCTCTACTGGAATTTTTGTCAACCACGGGACTAGACTCGTGTCTGTAACGATGATACTCTGCGTATGACTGCGTGATGGGCTCTTTATCCCTCCCTCTCTCTTTTCTTCATATACCTTCTCTTTCTCACCTTCTTTTCTTTTCTCTCCTCTATAAGTGGGTGGGCGTGGTGTTCCTTTTAGCAGACGATCGCCAGCCCGCCTTCCCTTATCTTCGTGATGCTTGTATTATCTTCACATTAAAATAATAATAGTAATAATAATAAAGATCAATTTTCACTGATAAGTGTTGCTTTAGTTACTTAGTTCTCAAAGCTGCCACTAAAATGGAAGCTATCATTTCTCAATTACCGAAAAAAATGCGCTTATTAGATGCCGGAACTTGTTTATTCATAGCCGTTAGAATTATGACATGATTTTCAATTGGGAAAACTAGTTACAACCTCTGCTTGGGCTAGGTCGTTCATATCTGTCGCGATTATCATAGCAATATTCAACTGGGAAATCGTGCGCTTATTGGGAATTTCTGTTTGGACTAGTTGGTACATAAGTGCTACAATTAAGGAAATCCGTGTTTCTTTATAATTGCATATAGGGCTATATGGTTAAGAGCTATTAAAATTACGATGCAGCACAAACGGGACGAGATTAACATGAGAACATCAGACGGAATGTAGGGACGTGCGTTGTTCTCTTAAAATTCATTGAAAAGTGATTTCAGTCTTACCATTCTTCCGTTCTTGCTTCAATTCTGCAAAAAGGTTCGAATTTTATGGTTTGAATTCTTCACTGTAACACTTAACACTGATACTTACCTCATTTGTCAAGAAAACAGTGCAAATTTGCCGTCATCTAGGTCTCCAACATCGCATTATATACCCCAGCGAACCATAAAGGTCAATCTCGAAGGCCATGCTTTGCCGTATTGCGAACGGTGGAGGTGGCATAGCCGCCATGTCTTAAACATGTCAACGAAAAACAGTGTCAACGAAAAAATTGTGGAGCAACATAAGAAACTCCCGATGCAGCTTTCTGTCGCTCAGTACACGGTACATAAAAGTTTTTTTTTTTTCCGAGCGTGAGAGAAGCCCGCGAATAAAGCAAAGTGCCCCCAGCGAGCAGTCGCGCGGCAATTTTGACACAGTTGGCGCTTTTCATCTAATTACAATAATTGAGAAGTTGATTAATTAATTAAGACTAATGACCTTATTAGGCGGACTGCAAAAAGAAGATAATCTGAGTATCTCCAAGCGATGCCAAACGGCATTACCCTGGTTTGATCCACCTACGTGGTATTTGTATATTTTAAATATTTTAAGTTACTTGATGCCCGCTGTGTGTGCTCATTTAGTTCAAGAGGAAAAGCTCAGTCATAAGATGAAGTCACGCTATTGTCACGCTGACAGAGACGACAGCCGACGACGCGTCGGGCGGAACTGCACATCTCAGACACACGCTAACAATGGCTACTGACTTCAAGGTCGCAGGGACACCGACGGTGGGTGACTAATACTTAAAAAAAGGTATGCGCAGTATTTTTCCAAGTTCGGGCGTCGTTACAGCAACTGTACGAGACGGAAAAGTCAAACCATTAGGCTACGCGCGAAATTTCTATTTCTTAGCCAGTCTTTCTTAACTTACGCCTTGCTTGCTCTAGCCGATGCAACCGACTCCCCAGTTGCAGCGTTGTCAAAGCTGAGAGGCGGTTATCGAAGCTTTAATTGGACGGTGTAATAAGGGGGGCACAGGTTACGGAGCTTCCTACGAAAAATGACGAAGTAATTCCGGCACGCTGTGACCTTCCAGATATCATGAGAATAAATGGGTACTGCTTGGATTTGTCTAACGTTCCCGCTTACGACTACAGACGTTCTTGTGGCTTTACTGCCTTGCGCTTTATCTGCCTTTGTTGACCTATATTTTCAAGTCATGTTTTTCTTTCTTTTTTCTATGTATATGGAGGCAATGAAACTCTACGTACGTTCGTAATCATTCCGACTTATCGCATTTACAAGATACTTTGTTGAATATGGTCAATTCGCAAAAGCGCAACGTCGTTTCAAGCCCGAAGGACCCAATTTTTAGCGAATCCACGCGCTCCCCATCATTCCCGTGCTGGTTTAACGGCCGTGCTTGCTACTCCAGTGGACACTTGCGACAGGTCGCACCCTAGTGTTTTTTGTTGGGAACCACAGTGAGCGTCCTCGAAACTTGTTTCCGATTCCCGTCTTTTGCACGCCATATTGTTCTCGTGAAAAAATAAGGAAGAGGCCTGCGGAGAAGCGCGCTTTGGCGATATTTTGTGTCTCCTGCAGACGGCATCTTCAGCAAAGATGTCTTCATAATTGCGGCCCCGAGAACAGAAGTTCAACTAGAGAGAGAAAGCAAGGACAGGAAAGGCAGGGAGGCCAACGAGACGAGCACCAGATTTGCTACCCTACACACTGGGGGTGGGGGAAAGGGGAATAGAAAGAGGGAAAAAGGGAGAGAGTAAGCACTGAGTGCATGTGGGAGGGATACTACACACAGGGACACTATAAAGGGTTTCTTAAACCGGTGCGCTTCAAGTATTATACTAGTGCACGAATCCCTTTCCGTGAAATTACTACATAAGCTCACAGCTGTTCTGCAGATATCGTGCTGCAAGGAGTGCCTGCACAATGCGTGCCGGGACGGGCCGTCTTAAGGTCATGTTTTTTGGAGTACTGCGGTCCCTATCGCTTGCAAGGCTGAGAAGCATGACAACTCGTTCGCGAGCAACAATGCAACAATGCATCGCAACACAGCAGAGCTCGCGTTGATGCTTAAAATTTATGACATCAAATCCGTGGCTGCAGGACGGTGAACATCGAGACGTCACTGCTGGGTCCATAGGCAAGATTTGGGGGCCCACACCCCTCCCGTCTCGCCTCCGTGGCAAAAGATGTTGATGTTTTGACCTAGAGACATTTTCATGTTATACAGTCATCCACAGTGTCTGCGTCTCTTCGTTCCGGTTGCGATTTCGTGAACAAGTCATCCGGGCTCTGGAACTGTCCCTGCCAGACGTCCTAGGGAATTTGAACACCAAGGCAGCGATGTGCGCAACCGAGTGCCGGAAACCCAAGCGTATAGTCGCCAGTTAGTGACATTCGCTAATCTGGTGCTGCAGTTCACAGAAAAACGTAGCGGGAGCCAGAAGATGCGAGTGTCGACAGTTTCCCGTTATCTGAACATTCATTTTGATTTGTATTGTTCAATTTATGAAGGTGATGCCTCTCAGAGGCGCATGCAATTAATCTGCTCCGGCTTGCGATTACAAAGAGAAAGCGAAAAATAAAGCTAGATCGAGATACACAAATAACTTTAGAGAGAATTCTTGCAAATAATTCAAAGTTCTCTTTCGCTGAACGAGTCGTGACACAGCTGTCGCACAGCGCAAGTTCACTTCAACGACTGTAAAAAAATGTAGAAAAAAAAGCGTAGAAACAGCTTGATTCGACATTCGCGTATTCATTCATTTAGGAAATGTTTACCTACCATGCAACGCTAAAGTGTGGTGCTGATACCCAAGAATTTCGAATCGTTATATTAAAAGTAACCGTACGCTTGCCAACCAAATGCGGGAATATGAATACGTGACCACATTGTTTCGCTGAGCACGAAACGCACTTTACGTGATCCATAAAGATGCGTGTCATGGTTACTTTGTTGAAAACGCTGTCACGTTTGCCGTTTATACTTGTCCTCCCGGGTAAAACGTCAGTCTCTCCAGGAGCCGCTGGTTGCTATGCAAGAGCTTATTAAGCGCTGATATATGTGCATACTAGATGGACACTTCAGTGCAAATTCTATTTTGGCGTCGTCAGGAAGCACCTGCCATAAGCTTCTTATCGCACATTTGTCATGCGTACCGTTATTGTGCCGGCATGGACATCCGCTTCCTGTCTGGAGGCACACAAACTCTTGCAGATGGCTTTGCTTGTTCTGAACTGGCAAGCTTAGTAACTGGAATTTTTTTTTTTTTTACTTTTAATCCACAGTATTTCCATGTGTGTAGCATAGATACATCTCATGCTCATCCAGCCCTCCAAAACCACGATGCCACGCTTCCCAAGTGATAGGACGTTAGACCACCTATTATTTAACGATTTTATTTACGAATATTTCGCCTACTAACAATATACTGGCCAAACCAGCGCAATTACTTATGCCATCCGGTAACAATATCTGGTTTCTAGCGACTTTACTACGTCAGACATAATACAGTATTTTCGTATAGCTCTCATTTTCTTACAGCTATCGCTGTAACCCGAAAGTCCCAACGGCTATCTCTGTAGAGTGTGGCCAACTGCAAAGGCGAAGTTGGATCGCACGAACCCGTCACGCGTCTCCAACAGAGTGTTGCGTTTCCGTGTAGCCCTGATTCGAATGGTCCCGTTGAGCTTTTTCGCAAGTTACACGACGGGCTAGTTTTTCAGCCTTGAAATTGATGAGGCAGCGCACTTGAAGTAGGCACGTTCGCGCACACATGAAAAAGGCCATACACAGACGCTGAATTGCAGCTTTTTTTTTATTTGTCCATGAACGTCCAATTAGCTGGCACTGCCTCTCTATATGGACGAGCAAATGACGATAAACGCCTTTATACGCAAGTCACGTGACTGCAATTCTCAGAGTGCGGAAGAAACCTCACAACCCCTTCCTATTTCCATCTAGGAAGCACCCTGCATTCGAAGGTCCTCGAATGGCATAAAAACGAAACATTTAACAAAAACAATAGAGAGAGAGAGAAAAGCCCCGCGAGGACGGCAGAAAAGTTCTGTAAAGATGGAGATATATGCAAGAGAAAATTGCATCGCGCGTAAATGGTTATCGTATAAATCACGCACACGCCAGCGCTTAAAGAAAAAAAAAACATACTACATGTATGCAAAGAAAAGTATAGCGGTTGCTTTGGAGGGGGTTCTGGGGTAGGGGAGGGGAGTGAGGGTTCGAAACGGGAGTGCATCAGAAGTTTGCGCAGCCTTTCGGGACGCTTCACGGCGCATCAGGCCGAGTATAAAGGCCATGTCTGCCAGGGACTGCGAAGGGGTCGTCAGTCGGGCGGGGTCGCGACCCCGGGACCACCCCGGACGGCCAGTCGGGCGGGGGCGAAGGGGGCGGAGAAGAAGCCACAGCGCGTCGCGCGAGACGACGCAGTGCGTAGCATATTGCGGCACCACGCGTATACAGACCGGGCCTGCCGGTCGGCTGAAGGGCGATGGTCCGGTAATGACCGCGTGACTTACCTCCGCGGCGTCCTGCGCTAATTGAGTTTGATGTGCGCCCGCCCTGTGCTTCGTGGCTCTTTCTGGGCGCCGGGTATACCAAGGGGGGGCTAGGTGGCACTGGATTCGCGGAGGGCGAGGCAGAAGGGCGCCGGCACTGTGGGAAAAGAAAAGCGCGCCGTCGGGGTGAGAATTTGGAGGCCATAAAGTATGCCTCTTTAGCTATCGAAATCACGTCCGCGGTGCGTTTCTACATATTCGGGAGTTTCAGCAGCGCGTTCGAGACGCCGTTTGCGCTGCAAGCAGGCGCTTGCGGGAGATCCATGGAGTGATTTCGTGATCCGCCATTTAGTGCCACTTTTCGTAAGTTGGAGTGCGCGTGTAGTATACTGTACTATATAAAAGGAGATATTGTGTGTGTGTGGGAGAGAGAGAGAGAGAGAAAGGCAAAGGAAAGACAGAGAGGTTAACCAGAGATTATCTCCTGTTGGCTACCCTGTACTGGGGGAGCGGCAAGGGGATGCAATAGGTGAGAAAGAAAGAAGGATTTTAAAAAATAGGGGAAAAAAAAACCTAAGCACACACACGCACGTACACACGAACTATTTCTGTGGGCACTGTCTCGCAGCCTGCAAAGGCGTTTCTAGTCTTACGCAGTGTCACCGTACAGTCCTACGTCACACAGTGTACATAGGAGAGAGTGTACGTGTTATAGTGATCACGTTGTATTGCAGGACCAATTGTTCGACATTGACCAGTGGTTTCGAACTTGGGATATGGAAATTAATGTGCAACAAAAAGTCTTATTAACAGTTACACGTAAATTACAGCCTAGTTATTGTTCTTATAGTCTGTGTAGCCAAGAAGTAGCAAGGGTCACAAGCTATAAGTATTTAGGCGTTACACTTACGTCTAAGTTATCCTGGTCAGGTCACGTTTCAGATATATGTGCATCAGCATTTAAGAAGTTGTGTTTCCTAAGAAGGGAACTAAACAAAGCTCCAGCAAAGTTAAAGTTACTAGCGTACAATACTTACATAAGGTCGAAATTAGAATACGCTTGCGTAATTGGGGATCCCGAAACTAAGCAGGATATATATAAACTTGAGATGTTGCAAAGAAAAGCAATCAGATTCATTTTTGATAAATATGAGAGGTGTGACTCCCCTACTAAACTTATGCAAGAACACGGGATTGCAACATTACAAGTACACATATATGGGACGGGCTTTCCATATATCGGAAACGTCTTCGTTTTTTAAGAAGGTGCAGAAAACAAATGCGTGGGCCTTTGTTCCAGTGATGCAAGCTACTGTCATTCGTGAAATTGTTCCACGTTCCTGTACCCGCTGTCCAGAACATTTCCTAGCACACTCCCCTTCGAGCCGTGTTTAAGTGTACGCTATGCATCGTCCCACGTATTGTTGAAAGCTAAATATAACGAGTTTGGAAATACATGTGCCGGCTGCCAAGAAGCCGGCGCCTGCCCTGCCGCCTCAGCAACTACGCAAATAAACTCTATCAGGACTTCTTACTTATTTTAAAACGGGTTTTGAAGAACAGCGAATGCAACAACAAAAAAAAAAGAACGATCGGATATAAAGAAAACGTGAAAAACTGGAGAAGCTCTCTGATTCTCAAAAAAAAAAAAAAAAGACAAAGGATATGTGCTATAGCACGGCGCCGGAAACAAAAGAAACACGGCTATTCAAGATTGCTTCAAAACAATATTCCGTGTCTGTGCGCATGAGTCACCTACAGCACCTGTCTCGGCGCACTTGTTCGCAGTCGCGTCGGATTTAGCAAGGTAAGGTCAAATGACCTCCCACGAAAACGTCTCCCGCGAACGACGCAGATTTCCGCGGTGACTCCCTCGTTTCCTCGCGCCTCGCATACCGCGAAGCACTTGCGCAGTAACGCGGGCTAAATTTATTCACGCGGGACAACACTGCTGACACGCATTTGCATGTACCTCTATGTATATATACATACAATATAACCGCCGTTATTGTCTGATGCATTGAGCCGTCAGCGTGCGTTGCATCGGTGCAAACAGATGCTCCCGGCCGCCGTCTCGTCCCCAGTTGCGTGCAATACAGAAAAAAAAAAACTGGTGCAACGAATGTTCCTATAATTTGGTAGACAATTATTTCGCGTGCCTGTGCAGTCAGTACGGGATGTCCGTACAATCTCTTGCGCGCTCTATATATAAAAGTAAAGATGAACAATAGCTGTAATTGTTTCGATAGATTGTCTACCTTCAAGAAAATTTCATTGCCTTTCTATATATACTGTAATACGCATAATATACGGTCAACAGACTGCGTACGAAAAAAAATTCATTAGTCCCTTTTTCACAGGAATTGGTAAATTGGTCAAAACACGAATGTGAGAACGTATTCCAAGAGGCAGGGGCAGCTTCGTTACCCATTCACACATACAAGTCTATAGATGTCCGCAGTTTATTATAAATTACAGTTTGGCTCGAAGGGCGACGCAGCGACAACGAGCACTCCAGGCCTGTGACACTGTGCAGCGTAAGCAGCACTCCGGAGGCTGTCGGAGTGCCATAACTACATCCGACGCGACGCCTAGTGCGTATGTGGCGAAACTGCGTCGTTCTAGCCCACGTCGCGTTTTTCGCGAGAGAAAACGAGACCCGCAATAACCTCCCACGCCGCCACTGACGCGAGAGCAAGCGCACGAAGGAACGCAAACGCGTCGTGGACATGGCGTTGTTCGAGCTCAGTCATGAGGCCCTCGTTAACGGTGACTATTCGTGACGCATGTTCTTTGTTTGTTTGTTTGTTTGTTTGTTTGTTTGTTTGTTTGTTTGTTGATACCGTAAACCCCCTAATGGTCTTTACAGGAATGGAGATACAGTCAATATTTAAAATACAATGAAGAATCACACGCGCAACAATGAAGATAATGATAATAATATTAATGAAGGCACTGCTTTTTTCACATATATTCACAGAAGTAATAATCCGAACACAATTGCACTCGCCGCAACCACAGCACGGTGTTACTGATCTAGCGGATCAGAACACTCAGAAAGGATTGCGGTAGTGGAAAGCGAAAAGTTTTCGCGATGGGTATAAGGATGGGTATAAGGTAACTCTAGTAACGGGCGGATGACACCACCATCAAATGGTGGTGTCATCCGCCCGTTACAAAAGCGGACCGCCAGATTCTGGCGGTCCGCTTTTGAGCACCCACCGCTTCGCAACGCTACAGTTACTGTACATGGTTCCATTTAGAAGCCAGCATATCGCCAAGGTCCGGCACCTTGGGCGCCACAGTTATGCGGGAAAGCCACTCCCCGTACGACGTAGGAGCCGCGCTCGCGTGGCACTGCCTTTCTTTTTTCGCGTTAGCTTCGTTCAATTTGCGCAAATTTACGAACTTGGATTTTACGCTTACGCGCCTGAGTAACTAATGCTTACTGAAATCGCCAGCGCGCGACGAACCCGCACACCAGCTCATGGTGGCAATGTCTGTGAGTCTTTCCAATTTTAAAAGTGTGAGCATTCCTATGCGTACCCAACGAGGAAAGCCATTCGTTCGTCCGTCCGCCCATCCATCAAGTAAGACGATCGCTTTCAAGATAGGGCCCGCGGCAGCGAGCGAATTGACCTTCGTGCTGCCTCTCGCTTCAACGCTAACTGAGCGGCTAGAACACAGCGCACACGAAGCTATCAGTACTCGGCGCACTCTGATCCCATCGCAGATCGCTTTTATGTTAACGCCCGCAGGAAGCGCGCCATACGCAGCCACCGCCAGAGTACGGCCAATTTTCCGCATCCAGAGGAGGCAGACGTGCGAGCTCTACCATACGCGACACTGTTCAAGTACGTCACGTATTTGCTTCATTTACAAAGTCTCCCGTACTTTTATCAGAGGTCCACATCCTGTGGGAGTTTTGTATAATATGAGTGAGCATTGCTACTAATCTACTTTTTGTCGCCTCGTGCTGGTCTCACTTAACATTTTGGTGTCGCAACCGGGCTTCTACGTTTCACGATCCTTTCGTGGTGTTTCTCGCAATTATACAAAATGGAACAGCACACGACCGCGAAACAGTGGGTGATTACTAGAAAATGCTTACGCATCATCTAGATAACTCTCAGAGAAGATTCTGCGTGAATATTTTTGCATGTTTCTCTACAATTTTCTTACTGAAACTTTCCATTTTGTTATAATATTTGAGAACTTGATTAATTAAGTAAAACTAATTATGCAATTAGGCGGAAAGCGAAAAATAATCTGAGTATCTCCAAGCGACGGCAAATAACATTACCTTGGTACTGTCCAGCCACGCGGCATTTGCATAGCCTTAACGTTTGGCTCAAGTTACGAAGGAGACCCTATATAGGTGTGTCCACAAAGATATCCGGCAATCAAACGACTAACGCCACGCCTCAGGGAAGAGGCAACGATAAATTCGCTTTAAAATTCCTTACAAGTTCTTTGTCCTGACGTGCATTTCTGGTCTGTAAATTTCAAAGCGCAGCTCGTACAAGGACAAGCCAAGGGGTAGTAGGTTCATGAGTAAGTAAGCGGTCTACATAGAGTGTGCAAATGAATTTTAGTAAGGGTACTTCACTGCAAGCATTTTCAAACCTACACTGCAGTCTCCTCTGACAGTTCGGCACCCTATATTTCTACAGAACATAGGACATCAACGGAACATATTTGACTTTCTGTTGGCTTAGCTTTTAATAGGTGATCAACGCTGAACCTCCGCGTGCCAACAGCAGTCATAACACAGAATCTAGTGATCGGAGGAAATAGTTTTCAGTAGCACACGCTGTGATTGCCCGTCAAGCCAGCGTAACAAACGTCGAGCCAGTGTAACAAACGTCGAGCCAGTGTAACAAACGTCGAGCCAGTGTAACAAACGTCGAGCCAGTGTAACAAACGTCGAGCCAGTGTAACAAACGTCGAGCCAGTGTAACAAACGTCGAGCCAGCTTAACAACCATCGAGCCAGCTTGGGAAGAATTGGGGATAAGAGTAAATGGAGAATACCTTAGTAACTTGCGCTTCGCTGACGATATTGCCTTGCTTAGTAACTCAGGGGACCAACTGCAATGCATGCTCACTGATCTGGAGAGGCAGAGCAGAAGGGTGGGACTAAAAATGAATCTGCAGAAAACTAAAGTAATGTTTAACAGTCTCGGAAGGGAACAGCAGTTTACGATAGGTAGCGAGGCACTGGAAGTGGTAAGAGAATACATCTACTTAGGACAGGTAGTGACTGCTGATCCAGATCATGAGAGTGAAATAATCAGAAGAATAAGAATGGGCTGGGGTGCGTTTGGCAGGCATTCGCAGATCATGAACAGCAGGTTGCCATTATCCCTCAAGAGAAAAGTGTATAACAGCTGTGTCTTACCAGTACTCACGTACGGGGCAGAAACCTGGAGGCTTACGAAAAGGGTTCTACTTAAATTGAGGACGACGCAACGAGCTCTGGAAAGAAAAATGATAGGTGTAACGTTAAGGGATAAGAAAAGAGCAGATTGGGTGAGGGAACAAACGCGCGTTAATGACATCTTAGTTGAAATCAAGAAAAAGAAATGGGCATGGGCAGGACATGTAATGAGGAGGGAAGATAACCGATGGTCATTAAGGGTTACGGACTGGATTCCGAGGGAAGGGAAGCGTAGCAGGGGGCGACAGAAAGTTAGGTGGGCAGATGAGATTAGGAAGTTTGGAGGGTCAACATGGCCACAATTAGTACATGACCGGGGTAGTTGGAGAAGTATGGGAGAGGCCTTTGCCCTGCAGTGGGCGTAATCAGGCTGATGATGATGATGATGATGAGCCAGCTTAACAACCGTCGAGCCAGTGTAACAAACGTCGAGCCAGCGTAACAAACGTGGAGCCAGTGTAACAAACGTGGAGCCAGTGTAACAAACGTCGAGCCAGTGTAACAAACGTCGACCCAGTATAAGAAACGTCGAGCCAGTGTAACATACACTGGTGCAACCGCTACGTGGGAACGTGTCATGTAACTGCTGCGCAAACACGCGCCACTTCTCTCGTTTATGGGTAAATAGGTTAGAACCCGCTACAAATTCTATTCATTAAACTCGTCATATTTCACAACATGAAAGTATGACACTAATGTTACGCTGATTTTCATGACGCATACCTACATATTTATTTCATATGCAACGCATATTTTTCGTCGCGAATACGAGCACAGCGAGAAGTGTGTCTCTAGCCTCGGTAGCCGATAGATGCCTGTAATGAATGAAACAAGCTGCAGTGCCTAAGAAGGAACAGACTCCATCGCTTCCGTATAGGGCAGCGTCGTTCACCGGGTATACCAGTCTATGCAAAATGGACTGCACCGAACTAATCGAGCTTCACAACACAGATGCGTCAGAGCGGATGAGGGGGTTACCAAGACTACAATAGCGGCTGGAGTCTAGAAAGCGCATAACGACAGGGCACGGATACTGAGAGAAAGCCAATGTATCACGAGGGGGAGGGGGGGGGGGTACGAACCTCCGCGGCTACGACAACGGCTCTCAAAACGCTGTTATACAATGCCCCAATCTCCATCCTTCTGTCCAACTGGCGCACATGGTTAACCTCCCTACATTTCTCTCTTCGTTTCTCTCTCTCTCTTTCTCTCTCTCTCTCTATTTTGGTCTCTCTCGCTTCTTTCAGCCTGGAGCACAACAAAGACATCTGTGTTTTCTTTCGTATCCTTACAGTGAGTGCTTCTGCTGCTCCTGACGTTCCAGCTGTAGTGTTTAGGGCAGCTTATAATCTCCCAAAGCTGCGCACATTGCACCGCATAGCAGCAGCAGCAAGCAACACGTGACTCGGGGCTCCAAGGCGACGGGCTGCGCACACAGTTTCGTGCCAGATTTCACGAGCCAGCAGACGTCAAAGCCACAGTCCGCGCAGCTGCCGCAGCGTCCTTGTTTTATTCATAGTTTCTTTTCTTTCCCCCATTTCTCTGAGTCAGCACTATAAGCGAATAAATCCTTTTTTTTTTCTTCTTGCTATCTTCTTACTTCACCTTTTGTTATCGAACGTCCTTCAGCTCAGTGAGTCATATTTAAGGACGCCCAGAAACAACAAAGTACGAAGAAGGCCAGCCCGGAAACGAGGTGCCGGTATAAACGGCTCCCGTGACACCCAATAACCAGGAACGCGTCCGGAATAGGTCATATACCGCGAACGCTTCTTTCAGGATATGTGGCCTCTTCGCTAACCAAACATCCCATATGTGGCACTCAATAAACAAAAGCTACGACAACAACCGAACAATATGAGGCTTAAATCGCGCGAAACGTATCTGTGTCGTTTCATTGTTTTCTCGTGTTTATGGTTGGTTACGGCTTTGTTTTTGACGAATCACTGCCCGCAACTGGCGGATAATGATCAGAGAGAGACACTTCCATTTTTCAGACCACAACTTTGTATTAATGCTCTGTTAATAAGGTGGAAATCTGTACTCTTCGAGGCCACGAAGCGACATTTCTGAAACATTTTGGTGCGAGCTTATAATCACTACAAATTTGTGGTTACTGCGCTCAATCGCTACTGATGCCAGAAATTCAGCCAAGTGCTTTGGAAGCCTAAACTTCGCTCAATCGTTCTTGATACGTAAACGTCACTAGCTAGCTTATCCTGATACCTTAACTTGAGTCGATTGCTCGGGATACCTAAACTTCACTCAAAGCTTCCTGACACCTAAACTCCAACCAATTGTCCCTGATACCTAATCGCTCGCGATACTTGAACGTCACACCGATTTGTTCCTGATACCTAAAAACATCGAATTGCTTATATTGCCTAAACTATAGCAGACTGCCGCTGCGTAAACTTCAGACAACTACTCCTTAATCTAAAAGATTCCCACGAGAAGCTGTGGTCAGCTTTAACTTTTTGCTCGCTGGTATGCACATTGGTATGCTTTGTACACAAACTGGCTTCGGTTCTCAGGCTGCGGCATGCGCCTTGCATTATAGGTGCTGACGTAGTGCAAGAACTTCAACAAATTTGTTGCTAGCAAGCACGAACCCTAAGATTTCAGATGTACCCTGCCCCCCCCCCTCCTCCCCCCCCCCCCCCCAGCACTCGCACAAAATAGAATTCGTCACCGCGAAATAAACCATCCTGATTTTATTTATTATTTATTTATTTATTTACAAAATACTGCAGACCGGATCGGTCCTTCTCTCTAGACCAATGCGGTCCGAAAAATTCTATCATCACACATACTATCGAACGGATATATCTTCCGAAGATACCTCATCAGTGATAGCCTGTTTACACCGTCGTTCCCCTAAGCTGTGTAGTTCGACGTTAATTTTCTTGCTGCGAATGTGTCGCTTGTCGACGTCGTCCTGTTGTTGTTGCTGTCGGCGTATTCAATATTGTTGAAGAAACCACCACCACACTAACCACAGAAAATAATTAACGCATTATATATATTATCTGGTGCCTGTGCGAAGACTAAGTAATCATAAAGGCTCGTGGCAGATCGCACGATTCTAGCCCCTGAGCTGGTATACTCGAAGAGAAGGACGTAACTTGCATGTAAAATAGAAATGCATTATCGACTAATTAACAAAAACTTACTAATGAAGTTTTTCAGCTAGTTATGTTGTGGCAAATATTGAAACTCACAAATTGTAGCCGGCGCGCCTACAAGGAATATCCACTTGAATATAATTACGTGGATGAGATCGTTTTCGGGATATGCGCGATCAAACTTGCAGTAAAAATGCGCTGTGGTTCTGCCGACTTTCAAACAAAACGCCGTTTCATGCATTAAAGCAGGAAACTAACAGGGACCGCCAATGTATTTCTTCGCAAAGTTTGGGAATTGACATCACGAAACTGGCGACATCCCGAGAATTTGTTCCAACTGAATCATCCGCCTTGCGATCTCCCTGCCTACATTATGGACCGCTAGTAATTAGCTAAACACTTACTTCGTACTTTTTTTTATTTATTCGATAACGCATTTCGATTTCTCCGCCAAATAATGTCCGCCTGTGCTAGCAATACAGCTAACACATTCGGACATTATTTGGCAGAGAAATCGCAATTAACACAATTAGATTTGTGCTTTCTGCCCGGTATGCCCCGGTGTGCTCCACTCAATAACTACCGACGTGGCTGTTTTGGCGAGCCGGCATCTACCCCGCAGTTCCTGATGATAAATTTTGATCGGAAATCGGCGATCCTTCAATAACGACAGCCTTCGTTCCTCTACCTTTTAAATCCAACAAACTAGGTTACGTCGGCGAATTCGTTGCCGCAGCACAGCATTTAGCCTTCAGCATGGAAACTGGCCCACTCATAAAAAAGTATATTACTCGTAACTTAGATGTATTACTCATTGAAGCATACACACCTGCACACACAAACCCATTTATATATATATATATATATATATATATATATATATATATATATATATATATATATATCTGTATGCACATTCAAATTGGAAAATTGTATTGGCTCCTGCTGTAAACAATCTCCTTTTCTTAAGGCCCAATGGAAGAAATGAAAGGTTGTACAGGTCTACGCCCCTACATCCAGTCATGTTGACCAGGAAGTCGAAAGCTTCTATGAAGACGTGGCATCGGCGATGGGTAAAGTCAAAACAAAATATAGTATACTGATGGGCGACTTCAATGCCAAGGTAGGCAAGAAGCAGGCTGGAGACAAGGCAGTGGGGGAATATGGCTTAGGCACTAAGAATAGCAGGGGAGAGTTATTAGTAGAGTTTGCGGAACAGAATAATATGCGAATAATGAATACCTTCTTCCGCAAGCGAGATAGCCGAAAGTGGACGTGGAGGAGCCCGAACGGCGAGACTAGAAATGAAATAGACTTCATACTCTGCGCTAACCCTGGCATCGTACAAGATGTGGACGTGCTCAGCAAGGTGCGCTGCAGTGACCATAGGATGGTAAGAACTCGAATTAGCCTAGACCTGAGGAGGGAACGGAAGCAACTGGTACATAAGAAGTCGATCAATGAGGTAGCGGTAAGAGGGAAAATAGAGGAATTCCAGATCAAACTACAGAACAGGTATTCGGCTTTAACTCAGGAAAAGGACCTTAGTGTTGAAGCAATGAACGACAATCTTGTGGGCATCATTAAGGAGTGTGCAATAGAAGTCGGTGGTAACTCCGTTAGACAGGATACTAGTAAGCTATCGCAGGAGACGAAAGATCTGATCAAGGAACGCCAATGTGTGAAAGCCTCTAACCCTACAGCTAGAACAGAACTGGCAGAACTTTCGAAATTAACAAGCGTAAGACAGCTGACATAAGGAAGTATAATATGGATAGAATTGAACATGCTCTCAGGAACGGAGGAAGCCTCAAAGCAGTGAAGAAGAAACTAGGAATTGGCAAGAATCAGATGTATGCGTTAAGAGACAAAGCCGGCAATATCATTACTAATATGGATGAGATAGTTCAAGTGGCTGAGGAGTTCTATAGAGATTTATACAGTACCAGTGGCACCCACGATGATAATGGAAGAGAGAATAGTCTAGAGGAATTCGAAATCCCACAGGTAACACCGGAAGAAGTAAAGAAAGCCTTGGGAGCTATGCAAAGGGGGAAGGCAGCTGGGGAGGATCAGGTAACAGCAGATTTGTTGAAGGATGGTGGGCAGATTGTTCTAGAGAAACTGGCCACCCTGTATACGCAATGCCTCATGACTTCGAGTGTACCGGAATCTTGGAAAAACGCAAACATAATCCTAATCCATAAGAAAGGGGACGCCAAAGACTTGAAAAATTATAGACCGATCAGTTTACTGTCCGTTGCCTACAAAGTATTTACTAAGGTAATTGCAAATAGGATCAGGAACACCTTAGCCTTCCGTCAACCAAAGGACCAGGCAGGATTCCGTAAAGGCTACTCAACAATAGACCATATTCACACTATCAATCAGGTGATAGAAAAATGTGCGGAATATAACCAACCTTTATATATAGCTTTCGTTGATTACGAGAAAGCGTTTGATTCAGTCGAAACCTCTGCAGTCATGGAGGCATTGCGGAATCAGGGTGTAGACGAGCCGTATGTAAAAATACTGAAAGATATCTATAGCGGCTCCACAGCCACCGTAGTCCTCCATAAAGAAAGCAACAAAATACCAATAAAGAAAGGCGTCAGGCAGGGAGATACGATCTCTCCGATGCTATTCACAGCGTGTTTACAGGAGGTATTCAGAGACCTGGGTTGGGAAGAATTGGGGATAAGAGTTAATGGCGAATACCTTAGTAACTTGCGATTCGCTGATGATATTGCCTTGCTTAGTAACTCAGGAGACCAACTGCAATGCATGCTCACTGACCTGGAGAGGCAAAGCCGAAGGGTGGGTCTAAAAATTAATCTGCAGAAAACTAAAGTAATGTTTAACAGTCTCGGAAGGGAACAGCAGTTTACAATAGGTAGTGAGGCACTGGAAGTGGTAAGGGATTACATCTACTTAGGGCAGGTAGCGACTGCGGATCCGGATCATGAGACTGAAATAATCAGAAGAATAAGAATGGGCTGGGGTGCGTTTGGCAGGCATTCTCAGATCATGAACAGCAGGTTGCCATTATCCCTCAAGAGAAAAGTTTATAACAGCTGTGTCTTACCAGTACTCACGTACGGGGCAGAAACCTGGAGGCTTACGAAAAGGGTTCTACTTAAATTGAGGACGACGCAACGAGCTATGGAAAGAAAAATGATAGGTGTAACGTTAAGGGATAAGAAAAGAGCAGATTGGGTGAGGGAACAAACGCGAGTTAATGATATCTTAGTTGAAATCAAGAAAAATAAATGGGCATGGGCAGGACACGTAATGAGGAGGGAAGATAACCGATGGTCATTAAGAGTTACGGAATGGATTCCAAGGGAAGGAAAGCGTAGCAGAGGGCGGCAGAAAGTTAGGTGGGTGAATGAGAATAAGAAGTTTGCAGGGACAACATGGCCACAATTAGTACATGACCGGGGTAGTTGGAGAAGTATGGGAGAGGCCTTTGCCCTGCAGTGGGCATAACCAGGCTTATGATGATGATGATGAAAGAAATTGCAATGCGATCAAGGCCACAGTGGCGGATGCAGCCAAACGACGCTCAGACCAAGACAATGACAAATCCGTGCAAGTCCTATACGGTCTGCTTCGCAAGCATCGTACTCAACCCAAACGGATCGTCTCATTGTCTGAGAGCGACTCGGAATAACAACAGCACGGGTTCTCGGAATCTGCGTAGCACGGTAATGCGCACTGAAAAGAAAGCAGCGTTATTGCATTGAAAGGAGGGATTAGTCATCAAAGAGCGAGAACGATTACATCTTGCCAATGGAGCCAATCAAACAGTTTTATAAGCGCACGAACAAAGAACCACAGAGAGAGACAGCGCACAAGGACAGGACAACTGTTTGGTAATGTGCATCAACTCGCCCAACAAGCTCTTCTGAGCCAATTAAATCTTCTCTGTAGAACTTGACATGCACCCTACGGGCAGCTTATAATTTCCAGTGTAGAGTAGCCAACCGGGCTCAGTCCTGCTTAACCTCCCTACCTTTCCTTTATCATTTGCTCTCTCTCTCTCACCCCACAGAGCCAAACGCATCTTGAATGAAAATTATATGAATTAGTTAATTCAAACCGAGAGGAAAAACACTGATACTCTCAAAGCTGTAACTATCGCTGTGACTATCAACGGTGGCTATTGCTGCAGCAAACGTTGGTGATGATTTCTCTAAAAGCAAGGTGGCCGATGAACGCAGGAAATAGCGCCAGGTGAGGTAGTTGCCAAGCAAGAACACATCACTACATCTATTTCCGGACGTTAGATCTGCGTCATTTTATTGCAGGCGTGCTTTGCGCGGCGGTATTTCGTCAGGCTGAAAGAAATATATTGCGTTTTCAATTCGAAGGACACTAGAGCGTTCCCCCCCCTCTCCCCATTGGGCAGGCAATTCGTACTTTTTGAGCAAAACATCATCACACAGCTGGAACAATTTCCGAGCATCTATTGAAAAGAATGCAGAGAGCGCCAACAACAAGTACCAAATATTAAAAAAAATAGCAGGCCTATAAGGAAACTGGGACACGACTGCTAAAATCATAACGTTACACAATGGCTATGCGCACGATGGAAGCGCGATGTACGTAGGCGGAGGGTTTTCGTTGTCACATTTACGACCAACCCTGTCAGTGCCAGGACCCACCACTTGGCAAGCCCAACAAAGCCGAACTTTTTTTTTCAGTCCAACCGCGTCGGAATCTACGTCAAGAAAGCTGCCACGTCTGAATAACACAACTACTAATACCTGCAGACAGAGGTGCAGTGATCTGGTAGGGCCTGCAACCGAACTAGAACCACGTCAAAAATGAAGCTGCCTTCTTGTTTCTGACAAAACAATCACGACTCGAAAAGGAAGAGCGCGCAGACAAGATGTCAGCATTTACGAAACGGCAAACCTAATCTGTTTAGCGTTATTTCATATCAAAAAAAAAAACTTGGTACATTTGACCGTCCCGAATTGATCAGACCGGGACACTTACTCAACAGTCGGGATTTTACCGCTCAATTCGGGACGGCTGGCATTTGTAACTGTAACAGCAATAGTGCATTACATTGTTAACCCTGCAATGCCCAGCGTGACATTACTGCTACGCAGAACTTGAAATTTGGGCACGGGATAATTAACGGTGCATCCTATAGTAGCGGTTTTAATACGCTGTAGCGATGTAACGGCTGTGAACATTCAAGAAAATAGATTACCAATAATTAATTAACATGCTAATCAGATTTTTATTCAGATAACATTCTATTCTCTGGGTACAAATGTACTCTTCTTGGCCTCAAATAAAGAACAGGTTGTTCGAATTTTTAATACACTGAAATTGTGTCTGCGCATTACGGGGCTAAACAATGTCGAAAATTCACTGTGGATTTGCGTCAAAACTGCGCTGTTTTGCTGTCTCTACTTTTCGAATTAGTCAAAGAAAAACTTTACCTTCTCGATTACGTTCATATCTCTCGCGGTTTGGAAACAAGGTAACGCCAAAGGCCGGGGCATTCCACCACCTGTCAGATGTACTACTTGCGATACATGTGGCAGGTGTAAGCTACAGCTCATGCTGTAAAGAGAGCGATTCCAGTGAACTGCTACATCAAATACTCCCTTAACCCTATCTTCTCGTGTGCATGTGTGTGCGCGCGCGCGCGCGTGTGTGTGTGTGCGCACACACACACACACACACACACACACACACACACACACACACACACACACACACACACACACACGTGTGTGTGTGTGTGTGTGTGTGCCATCCAACTGCAATAACCCCTCATGTTGTTGCCCGCTCCCGAAATAAACGATTCTACACTCTAATCATAAACTAAATTAAGGGGTTTTACGTGCCAAAACAACTTTCTGATTATGAGGCACGCCGTAGTGGTGGACTCCGGAAATTTGGAACACCTGGGGTCCTTTAACGTGCACCTAAATCTGAGTACACGGGTGTTTTCGCTTTTCGCCCCCATCGAAATGCGGCTGTCGTGGACGGGATTTGGTGCCGCGATCGACCTCGTGCCTAACAGCCCCACACCATAACCACTAAGCAACCACGGCGGGTACCACACTCTAATCTCATTACGTTTATGATTTACAGGCGGAAAAGTGTTTTGCAGATATTTTGCACTTATTTAAGGGGAGGGCTGTTCCCCATAATATCGTAAAATATATCGAACGGCGTTCCACACGTTAGCATTCTTTTTTGCTTAAATTATTTACGCATGACAATGAATTCCTCGAACTGGGTTCCACTGAAATAGCCACGGTTATCTCGAACAGTTTCCAGATCTTTACATTTTTATCCTAGACATTATTTCCCACACATCTGAGTGGAACCCCGTTTAATATATGCGAGACACATTTGTGCCTTTCAATAAAGGCGTGCGAAACAGTTATGACTAAACAAAAACATTTAAAAATTCGTCCACCTATAACTGGAACCTAAGCAGAACGAGATTAATGGTTCAGCACTGCTTTCCTGTAAAGCACGCAGTAAATCAGCCAACTTCTCCAAGTTAACCCTGCTTGCGCATAATTCGTTCAACGCCCCAACTTCCCCGTTTCTTATCGCTGTCTCTATGCTACAGGTGCTGCCTACAGCACTTTTCTTTTGCGCATGAAGAGGGGGACTTCCCATGCGATAAATTTCTTTTGCAATATTCCATTTTTTTCCTCTTTCTTACTGGGATGCAACTGCAACGCATCTATTCGCTGCATTACTCATAACAGAGAGAAGTAATTTTTTATTATTGTTATTTCATAACATCGTTAAAGCAATGCCGTCATGGCCCCCCATCTGTGCGCCGGGGACATTTCCAGCTATTGAACAGTTAGCATAACCGCAAGCGAAGGTGTTTGTGCGTCGCAAAATCCCAACCTGCGCGTATTTTCGGAGCTTCCTCTCGGCGAAAACCGATTACGCCATTGTTTCGGGAGGGGAGGCTCCGACCCAAACACTAGTACCGCACACATACTCACACGCACACACACACACACAAACACACAGGTGCATGACGCGCGTTCCAGACAGGCCGTAATGCTATTTTTAAGACTTTTTCACTTATTACTACATAAATCTACATAAACAGCAGTTTCACCTACACACACCACATGAAATTTCTGTGGCAGCACAGCCAAAGCTAAGCGCACGTGCACGCACGTGCGGAGCGTTTGCTCTTATGTTACTACGCCAAGTAGTGCCGACGCTTTGCTGGTGGTTTCGGTTTCAGTTTTACCAGCGCGTTCAACACACGAGCGTTTTTTTTTTTTTTTTAATATTTAAGTGTTCTCATGTGAGCTCGCTCGGTGTATCATTCCATTCCCCGAAATAGTGCCAAGGCAAGTTGGATATATATATCGTTTTCCAATAGTGAGCATAAATATCGATATAATTTGTGAATGCTACACTGAAGGAAAAAAAAAATAGCTGAGCCCTTTGCCGAAACGCACTGTCTCGAGGTCACTTACTATTTTTCGCTAAGCCGCGCATTATTAAAGTGCACGTTGAACGCGCTAAATACACGACAGTAATGTCACGCGGCAAGCTACGCAATATTTCGCATTTTTGAAGGAGCGTAACAAACTCTCTCATTGGGAAAACCCTCGCACCGTCCAGGAACCGGCCCGGGAACTCGGAAATCCTGTATACGTGTAGGAAACAACCCAATCTCAGAAATTCCATGACACGCAGCGTCGGCGTTCTCGGATGCTCACTTTAGTCGATACAACAACTTTCACGAGCTTTCACGGACATGCAGCTTTCCTCGCGCAGGCCAAAGGGCGTTGCTTTCGCACAGTGGAAGGAACGTTGTGTAGCTCGTATAATACGCGTCGACGCGTTAGTTGAGGCCGGGTGGAACTCGGTGCGAGAGTGACTGTATCCCTGAAATAAACGCTGTCATCGCGAAGCCCCTGGAACCATTTCACCCCGTAGACGTCGGTGTTTCTGGTGCTACAATGCAACACGTGAAGTCTTCCGAAAGTAAATATACATAGGCGGCAGTGGAACAGTCTACAGGCAGGATACCGACCCTACATGCCATGGAATCATAGAATTGCCCGTTCTTTTTTGGATGTGTGTGTGTTCTTTGCACACTGCATCTAATTGTGCAGTTGTGACTCCGCACCTGACGGACTCTCCCATCACCGACAGGTTGCTGACGTCGAGGTACTCCATCGCCTGTGCATGGACTTCCCAACGTGAGATAGGTGGCGCTGCGGTCGCTGAGCAGTCGCGGGTGCTGCTCAGCAACGGATATGTGAAACGGGACCACCCTTTTAGAAAAAGTTTATTTCAACAAAAGACGATGCGGACGCTGAGTCACAATGACGGCACAATTCCACCGGGACGATAACACATACAAAGTACGAGGCATTGTATACGTGCCAAGTTTTGAAAGAAGTGCCCCGATTCCACACTCGCTAACACATAACCACACAGACCCACGGAAACGCATAGTTACACATAAACTTACACCTAGTTCCACATCCGCCACCAAGGTTCGTGAGTGGTGGCGCTGGCTAACACTCCCAGGATTAGTTCTAGTAGCAACACATAAATATACCAGAAAATGGATGGCAAAACGACGCCGAGGTATCGAAATTGGTAGAGCATCGCACGCGTAACGCGAAGATGTGGGATCGTTCCTCATCCGCGGCAAGTTTTTTCATCCACTATCACTTTCCATTAATTTAACATTTCTTTAATTCAATTATCAAGTAATTGCCCCTGTGTTGTCCTTGGTGCTTTTGTTGGCGTCTTATGTTAAAATACATAAACTAATGATCACAAAGTGTCAACTGCGCAATGTCTTGAGAACGGGTGGATTGACGGTGAGCTTTCTCCGTGCTATCTCTCAATACCATCGTCGTGTCCCAAGCTATACCCGCCATCTCTGTCAGAGCATTTTTGTTAATAACTGTCGCTTGCACCGAATATTTCACTGCTGGCAAAACACGTCACATCAGCGCGTGCCTTTTAGCCTACTTTTGCAGATAGTGAACGCAGAGATCTACATGACTCTTCGAACGACTGTTCACGTATAAGTATTTGCAGCCCCTGAGGATTCTTTACGGCAAGCGCGCATTATGCTACTCTTGCCTTGACGATGTTAAAACATTGGCCTTTTTTAGGGGGGAGGCGTTGTATAGGTACAATGCGCGTCCCATGAAGACATTTAACAGAGCGCAGCAATTATATTGACCACGCTGCACTCGACTCTCGAGCCGCATTCGAGCCGTCGGCGCCGCCGCCGCCGTGCTGTCCGCCTTGGCCGCTCGAGAGCGGAGTGACGGAGAGAGGGCCTTCACAGACGCACAGCACAAGTTTGGCTGCCAAAACGACTAACGCGCAGTCGACATGCACCGTCAACGCCACCCTAAATTGAGGCCCTCGGTGACATGAGCCCACGGGCAGCGCTCTGCCTTTCCGCTGCGTAGAATAACGGTTGTGTACAGGCTTCTGTAACCACGCTATAGTGTTCCTGCCGAGCTGCTGCGTGCATGTACACACTGCGCTGAGCTGGACGCGGGCACCAAACGTCGTCAAGCTAACGTGAGAAGAATCGACATTTGGGCAACTCGGTACTGGTTGAACGTCTTGAAGGTGCAGCGCGAGACGACAGGGAGAGGAGGCAGAAACCACGCCGTCAGCGTGTGTGTGTGTCCCGTGTGTTTCCTGTATTCGATCTTTGTCGCCTTGAGCCGCCCCTTCAAGAAGCTGACGTGACCTGAAATTCCCGCCGGGCGCTGACTAACGCCGGCGGTTTCCCGCCGGTCTCGTCTCGCGAGCCTCCGAGGTGCAATGCCCGCAGCGCCAGCTGGCGACTCTCCTTATCGCGCGAGCGTTGTGAGACGCCTGGTATGGCTGCCGGGGCGCTGTTTCTTGTACACCAGCAGGAGCGGGCCTTGCGGGCTGCGTTGCACGCCCATCCCAGGTGTGGTTAGAACACCGTCTGAGGAGTTTATAAGCATAGTGCGAAACGTTGCTATCGTTGTCGCATGCAATCCTGCGAAGCTGACTTTATTTTTCCTCTTTTTTTTTCCTTCGTCTCCGTCGACAGAACAGCCGTCAGAAAACCATTCCACGAACTGAAGTGGAAAGTGCCTATCTCCATTGGACTTACAAATGCAAGACAAACACCAGTATTCTTGTTTACTGCTTTTTTTTATTGAAACGAATACTGGAGATTGTATTGCATGCGGCGAGCAAAGACGACGATCGTGGAAAGTCTGATCTGCGGGTCAAGCGCGTCGGCTTCTATACATGACTCGTCGAAGGTTCCAGCATTATCGCTGCTTTTCGCGTGCCTTCCAGAAAGCACTACACAATTCGTGTCGCGCATACAATATGATTAAACTAGGTGCGGCGAGAACATACACAACAGATAGAATCAACGAAAACTTTGGATTAAGTTCCAAATAATGCCAACGCGTCTTGCACTGCACGATAAGAAAGTTTTTAGCGGGTGAAATGAAGTGCCCGGAAAAAGGATAGTAAGTTCACGCATACTTATTCATCCGCTACTACAGTGATCTACTACAGTGGTCTGTAGTAGATCACTGACGGTGGTCTACTACAGAACGCCGTCAGTTGCACTTTGATCATGGAAGAGGCAGGATGTGTGTTAGGTGAAATCCTGAGCATTAACACTTTGCAATGTGGTGAACCGGGTTTCAATCATGGATCCGAGACCGCAAAGAGATGCGACGTAATGATAATGCACTTCTCTCGAAGTTGCTGCTAAATCGCACTGAATTTTTTTTAACTGCGCTATATATACGTACGACGCGGGAAGAGGAATTCGTTTATCCGTGCATTTTCTCTTTTCGCGAAGCGAGAGTGCCACGGACGCGGCCGCGTTTGAGAGCACCACTGTATAGCTACGCAAGGATTACGTGCGTCAATCTAGCTAAATGACGTACGGTAACAAATACGTAAACCGTTGCCCCTCGTTAACGGGCGAGGCATCCACAGGGAAGTTAAGACCATTTCATCACGAGCGTAAAGGCCGGAATACATGGAGCGAATATGCGACGAATAGTCGGGCGTTCGCCGCCGATCCAGCTGGCGCAGCACGGAGGAAGGAAACTAAGGAGAGGCCCTACCCCCTCCGCGCGCTAGGAGAAAGTGTGGCGGAAATGACGTAGTAGGTTCTCATTTTTTTTGCTGCTTTTTTATTTTTTTCTGCTGTATGGCCACGCCTTTTGGGCCACAATGGCGGCGTTGTTATGGTTTTGAGCGCTCACACGTGTTGCTCTAGTAGGTTTCGGGCCGTGGCAAAGGCGCTGAGTGGGCGGGTTTGCGTTAGTCACCGTGTCTTGTTGCGCTGTGTTACCTGCACCGTGCTCTGCCAGATGTTGCGCGAGCGCGCGCGCTCCGACGCGCAGCGCGGCGTGGTTTCGCGAAAGATGTAAACAAGCGAGGAGGGTGGCCCAAAAGGCGGAGCATCGCCATGAGCAACGCCAAATTCCGGCTTCACTTTTGCTTCACAAAGAGTGACGTCAGGGCCTCTCCTTAGTTTCCTTCCTCCGTGTGGCGCAGAAAAGTTCGTCGGGCGGCGACGATACCGGAAGCGGCAAACGAGCGGCGCCCCAAAGCGAGCCAATCAGAGGTCTCACTATCCGCCCCAACTTCCTGCTACGCTTCCCCGCTTGTCCGTGTATCCCGATCCCGCGCTATCGTTCACGCCGGTCTCCCGCTTTTCGTATTCATGGCATCCAAAGCGGCGCGGCTGGAATTTAACAAGTTAATAACAGCCATGGTTAGACAAGCTCACGTGCGCTACTTTCGGGTCTGCTTGCTTCTGCCGCGCGCGCGTTGAGCCACAGAACAGAACCGCGGAGTCGAAGGAGCCGAAAGTTGTTTACCCACCCAGTGTTGCCACAACGCATAGCATCGCCGCTTTCTTTAAACTACATCGGCACATGAATGTCTCAAACACATAAAAAGGACTAGAAATCATTTCCAAACAAAATATTACGCGTTTTTAGTGTTCCGTAATTCAAAAGCGATAATAATTGTCGTTAAAGTTTTTTTTTTGTCATGTGTTTCACGACAGCGCATTTGCCTCGTCTAGCCACACTGATAACAACGCAGCGACTCGCCGGCGGCGGCCGGCCTGTCTTCGCTCCATGTAGCGCAGCCCGACGAACATGCGGCGTCGCGCCGAGGCAGATTTTCTGACGCCCGAGCTTCGTCGTGAAAGTTCGCTCCATGTATTCTGGCCTTAAGGCGTTCCCGTTTGCTTCCAAACGCTATTATGAAGCTGCCTGCTGTCAGCTGCAAACAAAAGTAAAAGAGAAGCTGTTCGCCGCCCCCCTAGCGTCACTCCTGCTCGCTTTCTATCCGTCTCTCGAAATCCTTCGAGGCCTTTTCAAAGCAATTTCTCAGCCTACCCAACACGAGGCAGGGAGGGGGGGGGGGGACAAAATACTACGGGATCTTTCGCTCTTTAACAAAGCAAGCGTCATGTGTCGAAACATGGCACTGCACATACGCGTCCTTTCGTGCTCATATGCCAACCGCACGTCCACTTTTTGCCGCCCTGCTGTGGGAATCGCGATGATTGCAGAATGTTACGCCGTACGGGAGCGGTTTCTGTTTCGGCCTTTCTGGCGTGTAACTGCGCACTGCACACTTCGCCGGTCAAAATACACAGCGCTATTCCAACAGCAGGCTGCCGAAAGCGCCTGGGTGCATGGGCAAGCATAACGAGCGTGAGAGCACGCGCATGCGCAATGCCACCTCTCGACAGAAGGCGCTTGTCTTCGCCAAATGGCGCAAGAATTTAGTTTGGCACGCTGCTCGCAGATGCCGTAATGCTATTGTCCCCGCGCCTTCACGTAAGTAGCGTTTCTCGCAGAATGGGGGACGACTACGTATATACGGAATTTCGACCGACATTTGCACAGAGTTTCGACCGACAATATAATGCGAGTCCATGGAGGCTGCAAAGCTGGGGTGCCGTGGTAGGAGCATCCCGGAATAATTTCTGACTTCGACAACCATACTTTCATAGCTTCTTCCAAAATTAATAGTTTTTTTTTTTATTCGGGCGCACCTCACTAGCACCGAGATGTAGCGGTCTTCACATCGTCCCCCTTTTGAAACTGCGCTGCACTAAATTAACGACTCCTTTTATTGCTTTCACGTGGAAAGCTTCCTGCAAATCCCGTGCACCGAAATGCGGCCCCACTGCACCGATAGCGTAGAAACTGCGCATACCGTTACCAATTGGTACGGAATACCGTAAAGAACTCTTCATTACCGGTTTCCGAAGATGCCTGAAAAAAACAAAAACAAGCTGCAGTGATAGCACCGCAGAAAGGTTTACAGCTACCGGTTTAGAAACTACAGCAGCTACTACTGCAGCTGGGATTTCAACGCGCCCAAAAGAAAAAAAAAAACACTGAAAGGTTTACGATCACTGCATTATACGTTTGATAAGCAAGTCCAAAAGGCCCTTTACCCGAAACCCTTCGGATAACCCGTTTCTATGTGATCTCTGTTGTACGTTTAGTTATGAATACCATACACCTCTGTCCCTGCAACGTAGGGCGTTATCGCTACAGAATATCCACTGCACTCAATAATAAGCCGTGATGGCCCACCGGCTAAGGCGTTTCCGCTATTAGTGACAAGATCTGCTAGTTAAGTACTGGGACTGCTGTGGCTGCGGCCGCATTCCACATAGACAAAATATGCAAAACGGTCGCTTGAAGTCGCGTTTCGTAGAATGTTAAAAGGACCTAGGCCGTCGATCTAAGCTGACCTGGAGTACCCATCCGCTGTGCGCCGGCCTTACAATCTCCGGTTGTTGCTTGATGTTGTTAAACTACGCCGGCTGCTGCTCGCAATTAACGGAAGAATGAGAGGGGAACGAAATGCTCTTCTCAAGTGTCTAACCAATATAAAGTTGCTTCGTGCATCCCCTCCCCCCCCCCCCCGAGATTGTGACAGTAACTTAAACGATCCGAGAAACTCTTCTTCGAGATATAGATCGCAATTTGTTGCAGTGACATCCCCTAATCTTGCCGGCAGTAAACGCTGATTATGCGCGTTTGATGAAGAAGAGGCGCCCCTATCATCCTATCATCATTTCCTATCGTCGAACGTTGACGATCGTGTCACCCCGGAGCGTGCTTTTTATGTCACATTTAGTATTGTTTGTTCCATGTGCAGCGGGAGTAGCCGGCCAAAATTTCCTAAATATCATGCGTTAAAGAAGTGGCGATGTAGCGGTAAATGCCAGAGAAATGCGGTATTATTACATCGCATATATTTGAGGTCCTAGATCCATGATTTAAATCTTGTTCACTGCACAGAAAAGTGTTGTCCAGGAGCTCACTGGACACACGTCCTGCCTCTTCGAAGAGCGAAGTGTGACTGGCGGTGGTCCGGAGGTGACCACCGGCAGTCGCACTACGTGTACATATATATATATATATATATATATATATATATATATATATATATATATATATATATATATATATATATATATATACTATAAATCGGTGTTATATATATAACACCCATTTTAATTCTATAGATATCTTCAATGTTTAGGACATGTCGTTGTGTTGCTATTACTGTTTCTTTTTCTGTTTCTTTTTTTTTTTGCTTTCCTGTTTTCCCGCTTGTGTTCTGTCTATTTTAGCATGCATTATCTATTTAAATGCGTACACGGTATGTACCACTAATTTATTGCAACACCCCTATGTAATGCCCGTATGGGCCTTTAGGGTAGTTGAATAAGAAAAAGGGGGGGACGTCTACTACATTGCGACCATGACTTACTTCTGGCTCCTGCAGCCGCTTCCGGCTCTTGCAGTAAAAAGAAACAAAAAAAAACAAGACCTTCGAGAATTCTTTTGGTTACCTCGAAGGAGCTGTCGCCGTGGGTGCGATTTGGTCTCAAACTATTCTGGCCAGTATTGCAGACAGTCCACGTTCACAGCTAAGGAGACAGCTTCGAGGACAAGCAATGTAACGCACCTGTAACCATCCTGGATGGTGGCTCTGCGACATTGTCTTGAGTAAAGACGACAAATGACGAAGGCGGAGCCCAGCTTGGACCATTGTGGAAGCGTCGAAGGAAGGGGTGTTGGAATAGAATCGTCGCACTATTCCAGCGCTAAAGCCATTTCCCCTGGACAATCAATATGTAACAGTACATGAGAGCTAATTCGCTTTAAAAAATAAGGATCTGCAGACTTCAGCAATTATTCTGGCTGATCAAAACGCATTTACTGCCACAGCAGCGGGCAGTCGCAACAGGTACCACGCGCTCGGAAGCACAAGGACACTGCCATGCAGTGAGCCACAGCAGTCAGTTTCAAGCATTGGCCACCTCCCTTTCGTAAACAGCGTCACACAACGGCCGTGCGCAAAGAGAAGTGCGAGACGTGTGCAAAGAGCTAGTGGACAGAACTTTTTCCGTCGCTCCATGCCTGTCGTGGCAATATGTCGCGATGCATTTGTCCGAGTACGTGAGTTCGCCGGCGGAAGCTGCTCGACAGCGGGACGCCGAGACGCTCTTCGCTTGCGACAAGCGGTACACTGATCCTTTCCTCATTAGACAGCTGAGAAAACGAACCGAAGCGTTGACCGAACGCGCGATTCGGCGACGTCAATACTTACCTCTCGTGAGCTCTCCTGTACCTACCCGCCGTCGTGACTTGATGGCTACGGCGAAGCGCTGCAAAGCACGAGCTCGCGGGATCAAACTGCCGGTCGCGGCTATCGCATTTCAATGAGGGCGAAATGCAAAGAAAAAACAACGCCCGTGTACCACGCACTGCGGGCGCTTTCAGGAAACCCAGGTGGTCAAAATCAATCCGGACCCTCCCACTACGGCATGCCCGTTAATCAGATCGTTGTTTTGGCACGTGACACCCCTGGAATTTGAGCGCTAGGACCACATTCACCATACGGGAGCGATGATCGTATCGCTTGCCTTGCAAGGGGGCGACATGTGTCGACATTTGGTTGAGCTCACAGAGCGCTGAGAGTGCTGATGATCAACATCTACGACCGTCACCAAGAAGCTCGGTCCCGACTGAATCGATCTGGATCCAGCAAAATCGCGATCGGAAATCTCCGGTGAAGACGCACTGTATTGGGATGCGACTCATCCGCGATCACAGTTGCCCATGTGACAGGGTCACCAATCGATTGCGCTGAATATTTAAATGCTTCTTCGCTACACAGTGTATAAAAAACCGCACCTCACGTAGCTCACACAAATCTAATGCGATATGTCAAGCAGAGAGCTCTCTGTGTGTCATGTGCGGTTTTCATCGCGCAAACGCGAACGTGGCCGCCATGTGTCCCCGCTCTTGCCTCCTGTTTTCGCATTATAAATTAACAATAACTAGCATCAAAGCAGCAGGACACTGCCAAGGCAGAAGCCGCGTAGTTCGGCTTTTCGAAAAAAGACAGCAAGTGAACTTGGCAGATTTTATCGGCGTGTTATGGCTGAACCCACGTTTGTCGCCGCCTCTCGTCCCTAGGGAAACGGAAGAAGTCCAATCCCACTGCATTTTAGAGCGCAGCTTTGAGGTGCCCGTTCCTGCGGCGAGGGTCGACGTTTCCGGCGTAACCGAGCGAACGAGCACAGCGAAAGATGAGAGCGAACGCTGCGCGCAGCGGCGGTTGAAAAAGGCGGCGAGAGACAGGAGGCGCGAGGAGGATAGCAGAGGTAAGGCTACCGCGGAATCATGGGATTTAAAACGGAGGAGGGTATGGCGAAAGCGGGAGGAGCAAAGAGTAGTGCGGCGACGGTGGCTACGAGGTGGCGGCAGAGTAGCGCGCGTCGTCTGGAAGGCTTATTGGCAGCGGCTTCTGTGAATAGATTACTGAGCAACTCCCGCAGCAAAAAGGACAATGGTAAAAAGAAATGCTGTAAGTTGCTTTGGAAGGTTAGCTGAGTGAAGCAATAGGAAGTTTTAACCTTCGCAAGAAACAAGAAAGAGTAGATGTGATGACTGATTACAGGATGTTATTGGCGCGAGGGCCAGGTGCACGTGGCCAGAGTGTACGAAGACTATGGTAATTAGTTGCCAATTCTGCATGAACTGTGGATTACGAAGGGTAGAGCGGTACACAGGGTGAACAGGTACGGACCCCTGCAAAGCTGCTTTGCACCTGTTACGATCGCTCTATTTCAGAATGCTACGAATTACCTACGACCCGAAAATGGCCTACCGTTTCAAATACATGCTGAGACTGGTCAGCTCTGTTAACCCAAATTTAGCGGCCACACTCAAAAAGAAATTGCGGGTAAGAACCGTTTGCCTGCGACATGCCACAGTGGGGGATACCAGATTAACTTTGACCACCTGGGGTTCTTTAACGTGCACCCAAATGCATAGTACGAGGGCGTTTCTTTTATCTTTTTTTGCATTTTGCCGCCCAGCGAAACGCGGCCCCCCGCGGCCTGGATTTCATCTCGCCCACTCGGGATTAGCAACGCAGCGCCAGAGTCACCACGCCACCACGGTGGGTAACCCCGATACAAGTTGTCTCCGGTAAATTTCGATTTTCTTTATCGATGCCACCACGCAGTATATCATACGCCAGCTGTTTTCAGTGGAAGCCGATACCTATTGGTCATTACTATTCAGGCGCTTAGTCGCGACTGTATTTCTTTCTTGTTGTCTTTTTTTTTTTTTAGAGCAAGGAAAATAAGATTCAGATTCAGCAATTCAATGAGAAACGGTAACACCGGCAGCTTCAAGAAACGTAAACCTTCAAGTATCGAAGCAGGGCGTAATTAGTACACGGAAAAAGCGAAATTGGGACCCACCTTCTCGAGGCACTCTAACTTGCTTCTGTGCTGTCCCAAGAGCCAGTACGGTACAGCTCGAAGTGTGACCTCGAACCTGTCAGTAAATTCACTGATAACCCACAATCGGCCAAATTAGTGGTCTCAGTGCCAGCACGTAGGTCGGGCAGCATGCCTCAAATGGGACGGAGCCTTCCGCAAAATGGATGCTCGCTTACTCAGCGGCGAGGCGGAATGTTGTCTCAGGCCTACGTCAGTTCAAACGGACGCACCAGGACGCACATTCAGCCAATCGGGACAAGTGACACGAAACGCTTTTTTTTTTTCCACGATTACGCACAAAGGAGCCACGGGCCTCTGAAAATCCGCATCTGTTAATGCATATATTCATTACATGTTTGTTTGCTCATCTATATTCAAAATAAAAAGAAAACACTGTAAAGCCCAGTCAGCGTAGTGTCGAACTGAAACTTTTTTTTTCGTTTCAGTTTCCGTTTCGGTTCAGCGAAAACGGTTCGGTTCCGTTTCAACTCGGAAGCGGAAGAAAAACGGTTCAAACCGGATCGGACCAGTTCAAGTTCATTTGCACAACCTAAGAATAATTAAAGAAAAACAGCACAATCTTATTTGATACAAGAACTCGACGCTGCTGATAAGCTGCAGGGAAAGATTACGCCTGCTGCTTGTTCTTCAGGCCGCATATAGTTGCAAAAGAATTATGCAGATCTAACACCAATGCTGGAATCTATGGGATGCGAAGCTTCATCGAGAGAGAGAGACGGGGAGAGTGTATTGAGGAAACCTAGAGAGTCCTCCAGCCTCATACTCCGCTCAAGGGTAAAGGGAAGAGGCGAAAAATAATGTACTGAGCAATGGTGACGATGACAGCCAGCAGTAGAGGGTTATATATACACGGGCGTGTCGGAACGACTCGTTCACAGCCTTGAATCTAGGCTTGTGGTAACTAAACGTTCTAAGAGCGTTGATGGCTGGCCTAACTTATGCATCCGATCACTTGCCCAGTAACCCTTTTTCGCTGAACGGCCTGTAGCTGATTGGTGCTAACAAAGAGATCAATGCTTTCCGTTCACAATCATCCTGGGGACAACCAACAAGCATACGTGCTCCTCTGTCGCAGGCATACTTTGCACGCATCACAGTCTGGTGTGTCCGCGCGTCGGATGCCACGCAAATAATACTGTTGCATTAATGCAACACCACTGTCGCATTAACGCTACATTCTGAGTATATCTTTTTGCGCTCAGGGATAGTTAGGGCACACTTCACTTTCTAAAGAGCAACAATTTATTTTATTTTATTCGGCACGTAAAGCTTCGTTTCTTAGCGTGCAAAACTGAAGCACAGTGCTTACTTCGTTTAGTTTTGGGTAGGATCTATAATGCTTGTACGTAATTATGACGTCGCGGATTGCAAGGGGTATTTTTCACGTGCTGGACCATTTCTTGTTCAGCAAAAGAAGTTAATTCCGGGGTTCAAAATCGAAAATCTGATTATGAGACACGCCGTATAATGGGGAACTGCGGATTATTTTGGGCATCTGCGGTTATTTAACGCACGGCAATTAACGCACCCCCGCGTGGTTATTTAACGCACGGGGGAATGCAAAAAAAAAAAGAAATTAACGATGGCGCATTCCGTGGGGTGAACAGGAGCGTTCAAAAGTGTCCCCAAAGTGCTCTCTCAAGTGGAATGTGCTGCAGTGGGCGATTAGGAGCAGGCGCACTGTGATCCAATGGCAAAACCGGGGCAGTTTGGACGACGCCAAGGGCATTCGAGAGCAGTTCTCGAGCTGCTCCAGTGCGAAAAGCCTAGTGCGAAGGATGTCCCGCGACTGAAACGCGTCACGACCTTTTATTTTTGGTTGTGCTTCCGTCGTCTTTGTTAAGTGTGAGGCAGCAGTGGTGGCTGGGAAGCGAAGTTCGCTTGTTAATCACTGCGGGAATGTAAACATTCTGGCCACGCGATACGCCATCGCCGTTCGCATCTGCTCTGTGAGCGCCCGGAACGTTTTCTGTTGGGGGAGCAAGCAGTCGAACCCTCGCTGACCTACTGCTCTGCCCCTCTCTGCTCTTTCACCCCATTCCTGTCTTTTGAGCCATTAGATTTAGGCGCACGTTGAGAAACCCCACGGGCCAAAATTAAACAGCCCGCACTACGGTATGTTTCATAATCAGATCATGGTTCTGGCACATAATATCTGACGGTTGTTCTTCTTTAAAGGGACACTAAAGCGAAACAATAAATCAGTTTAGACTAATGACGCATTGTTTGAGAACCCTGCAGGCAGTCATTTCAAGAAAATAGTTTGATTATTAGATGAGAAAACGAAGGTCCAAGTATCAGTATTTGAATTTCACGCCGAAACCGCAGCGCCGGTATGTCAGCGTGACGTCAGGGATTCCAAAGTATGTTTTCGCATTTGGGCCGCGTTGGCTGAATAAGGGTTCCCGAAACTTGCCATGTTTAATATCTGGTTCCTTTAGAACACAATACAGTCAATCTTTACCGCTATATATAATTAGTAGGCCCCAGAAGATGCCATCAAAATCTAGGGCGTCACAGCACCCAGGTGCGGGAACTCAAGTAGGCGTCGCCACTCGTATTTTGTTCTTGCGCTTTTTCTGTCTTACCAAACGTCTTATCGTTGTAAGAGTGGTGTTTCTGGTGTTGTAGAACGGTAATTTACTGATGCAGAAGAAATCGTCTTTCCCATTAGTGTCCCGTTAACTTGCTTGAAATGAAAATCAGTGACCACACTGACGATGTGGAGCTTCAGTTTCTCTAGTGAACAAGAATATTTTCCGTTAAAAAGACGCGCAATAGTTCACCGAGCTCCTGATACAAACAAGTCGTGTGGTACACTGCAGTCGTCCTCCATTCTTGAAGTATCGTTACCGCGCGTTTTTTTTTTATTCACTCAGCTCAGCTGTTAATAAACTTTAGCTCAGGCCCAACTCCTGCGCGGCCTATTCAAATACATGCAAAACGCAAAAACGTGTTTCTGAGACAACCCCTGGACCGATTTTAATGAAATGTGTTGCATTTAATTGAGAGAGAAAGCTAAATTCTAGTGACTGTTGAAAGGGTAATTTCGATTTAGAGCGCCTGTATTTTATTGAGAATTTTCAAAAATTCGGAAGTTTAAAAAAGCTAGAAGCACATAGTTTGCAAATCAATAGTTCTCAGTACAGAAAAGATTACGCGGTCCTGTAAATGCCATCCATTAGATCATTCGGAGCGGGCAAATTCCGTATGTCAATTTATATCTTACGTGAATTTGTTACTTTGTGTACAAGGGTTTTGCAAAAGCTGTGTTTACACCAAATTTTTTTTTTTAGATTCATGCGTAACATATCAATTTTGTCCGCTTTAGATGTACTATTAGATTCATTTCACAAAATTGTGATATCGTTTTTAATTGCTGAGTTACGGTGTTGTAAACTTGATAGTGTCGTTTTCAGAAAATTAGCGATTTTTGCCAATTTTTAGTGAAAAAACTGACAACCTAAATCACAAATTCGAAACCAACAGTCACTAGATTTTAAGTTTTCCTCTTAAATGCAACAAACCTCGTCAAATTTGGTGCAGTGGTTGCCGAGAAAAACGAATTTTCCTTTTACATGTGTTTAAGATGGGAGCACCCGAGCTTAAAGCTTCCTCTTTAATTATTGCCGTACGTTCTCTTTGATTGGCGAAATTCATATAGGCGACGCTCATGAGAAGGCAATGGCGCGAGTTGATATGCGACACGAACTAGAGCGACTCCGAAATCGGCGCATGCGCATTACGTGACACATGCTGCATGCTTCCGCGTTTAAATGTTCACACAAAGAAGCCGTAAACTGTAAAAGCGCAAACATTTTATGCCCCCCCCCCTCCCTCCCCATCAAAAGCTGCATGAACCCATACAAACCCGCGATGACCCGCGCTTATACATGGAGAAAAGTCGATACGACGACGAGGAAACGCGTTCCCTGGTCGTCGTGTCGTCTTTTCACCGTGTGTTCGTCCTTTTTAGTGCTACCATCAGCTTTATAGAATGCATCACCAACTAGCCCAGCACCAAGTTTCATTGCACATGGAATATCGCTGGTACCGCCGTTTCGACAAGGTGGCTTGTCTTTGTCAGGGCAGCGAGCGCTTTGCTATAAGCAGCATTGGTCTACGCGTAGCTCGAACCATTAGAAAGCGTTCGAGATAGCTTTTCACCACAATGACTGTGCAACACTACGACGGCCTCGGTGACATCTGTGCATGCCCCCTAGACAAGTCGTTGAGGCGTTGCGTGAAGACGAGGCGTTAGCTTATTCCGTGGTAGGCGCTGAGCCAGTTCACGTGCGTTAACTCCCGCCCGCCACTGCGAAAGGTTCAATGGAAGACTCACGCAGTGGATATCTAGAGCGGAATCTTTCCCGAGTTTCCTTATTCTCATATTTCTCGCTTTTTCTCTCTCCGCTTTTTCTTTTTCTTCTTCTCCGAACAAACAGCGAGGCGGTCCTTAACACCACGACATGCCCCGAGCATTGTATACAGAGCGGTTGGAGGATAAATATAAAGCAAAAATGGGGAGATAAGTGCACGGAAGCAAAGATTATCTTGACGAGGAAGCGACGCTAAGCGGCATATCGTGAGCGGCGCTTAAACAGAGCAGCTTCTGTGTAATCGCGCACGTTCTCGTTCGCGATAAGTTCGCCCTCTCATTAGGCCTTCCCTCGCGAATGTTTTGTTTTGTTTATCTTTCGTATTGATGTTTTTCTTTCTTTTATCGCAGAAGAACTCGAGCATATTCAAGTTCATCCGAAGGAAGACTCGATTCCCGCAAGCAATGGAGCGCGGTACCCCACTCGGCCTCATAAACGCAGCTGACGAGCCCCCACAGGAGCAAGCTGTTGATGCCCGCAATTTGTCCGCCAGAAATTCGCGCACGCACACGGGCATGACGGATGATATTAGCCGCAGCGTCCAGACATAATAACCAATCCGGTGTTTCTGTCTTTCTTTTCTTTCCCCGTGATTACGGTCGTTATGTAGACGCGTCTGGTTATGTTGCGACGTTTGGTGTCGGATTGAGAAAACGATTAACCGGCGCACCTCGGAACATATCGGAGCCATCTATCGGTCTGAGCCATTAGTAACACTTGATGAGCGAGTGTCTTTTGTTGTTATTGTTATCATTCTTTTTTCTTTATTCTCAGATGCTATCACGTAACGGAGATGAAAGCCGGAGAGGAACCAAGCATGGCTTTATTGATTACTTTGCTCAATGAAGCGTTAAACGCTAGAATTTTAAAAAAAATCTATTTTCGAAGAGATCTCTTGTCAATCGCATCCAGTATGCTGTGAATTTTGGCATGTTCAGGAGGGACGGGGGGGGGGGCGGGGGGTGTTACTTGAAGAGGCGGACCGGCACGAAAAACAACAATGTCAGGTTAGTTCAGTATAAAAATTTGTGGATTTCTTTTAATTTATTTACGTGCAGGCATGTGTTACCGAAATTAATTATTCGGACGACATCTCATATATGTTAGAAGCAGAATGAACAGAAAGCCGCACACACACTGGTTTTGTCAGAAAGGTTGACGCTTCGCTTCCCCGGGGAAGCCCTGTTCATTCAACACAGACTTGTGTGAAGCCTTGTGTGAACAAGGCTTCCGGGTTGAAGCTGAAACGGCATCTTCTTTGACAAAACCATTTCGGTCGGCTTTCTGTTTATCCTGTTTCAAATAAGGGCATATGTTGCCATTCCTAGCGGATAAGGAGGGAGTGGCGAAAGCTTCAGAAGACCAGCGCAGTGCCGCGCGCGACGGGCTTTGCGGCGACGACGACTGCGAGATGGCGCCAGAGTAGCGGGCGCCGTCTGTATGGAAACAAAGCGCTGCGTGAGCGGAGGTCTGTCTGCGGCGGCTACGGTGAGTCGCGCCCACGCGTCACGATTAGCGAGGCAGTCGCGCCACGCTTCGCTCACCGCGTCGGCCAATATGTATGGCGAAATGAATACACGTATACAACTGCCCTCGAATTTTTCCTTAGGGGGTACCGTAAAATCGTCGGTGAATTTTCTTTTTTTTTTTTTTGAGGACATGTACCAACCGGCCCAAGTTAACCCTTTATTGTTAGCACGAATTCGATGAGTAGAGAGCTCAGTCCTTGATTCACACTTTTCGTACTGTTTAAGTTTTTTCACCGCCACCACTACGTGACAACATATACGTCGGTTCCCGGACGCGGGACGGCCGTATTTCGGTTGGGAAAACGCAAGAACGCTCGTGTACATAGATTTCGGCGCACGTTCAGTAGGCAACAAAGAGAAACATGAAATCCTTCCAGACCGATAAAGTATATTGAAGTTGATTTGCGCTAGTTTCGTTGTTACAGATGGTGTACTAAAAGACAAATCGAAAGCCAAAGTGGCACTTAAAATTTTTTATTCTATATAACGCGCCGGAGCCCCGGCTTTATGTATGTCGGTGTGGCGACACGGATTTCAAAGAATTTTTCGGTTGTAGCTCAGTAAACGCTTTCCAAAGTAGCCATGTGCAGTCCCTAGCTCCATTGGAGCACAACAATAGTCCATATTCAGCAATGAAAAGTCAGCTATAGGCCAAAGGAGACGCAGTCACAATTCACGACGTCAAGTAACATGGTGCGGGAACTTCCATTTTCATTTTGCGTCTTTTCTGGCTTACCAAGCCTCTTTTAAGAAATTTTTTTTTTTCTATTGTACAAGGCTAATTTACTAGTACAGCTCAAAATTCTTTTCTTGACTTTATAGTGGCCCTTTAACCTTTTCAGTATGGGGTTGCCATCTCAGATATTATAAAACAATGGTTTATTTCTTGTTATGCAGAAATGGAATAAACGAAACGAATAATGGCAAACGTTCTCTTCGTGTCGTCCTCACATTCCTACGTGAGGACGACAGACATCGGTGGTGACGGTCTATACTCGCGGACAAAATGAATAAAACGCGCAAAAGACCCAAGAACACTATCGTTTTGAGCACCTTTTTTCGGTGTCATGGTCACAATGCGGCGCGGTTGACGTAGCCCCTTCCTCGGACGACAAGATGCCATTTACCGAGTCCGAGCTTGGCTTGTATTCGGTATCGGAAGAGCCACTGCTCCAATGAACACTTGAAGGTGCCACCGAGCAGACATCTCAAAGCGATTATGCCGACACACTCAAGTGCTTTCGTTTATTTGAACTCAACCAGAAAAAAGAAAGTGCATCAACAGATGAAAGACATAGGGCGGAGGGCGGAGCTATCCTGGAGGAAATGCGGAAACGTACCCGTACATCAGTAACGCCGCAAGGGTTTAAGGAACCCCAAGTAAAAAAAAAAGAAACAAAATCCGGAGGCTTCTACTGTGACGCCTCTCATACACGTATTCTAACACACGTATTCACGTATACACGTACACGTATACACGCACACACGTATGCACGTAATTGAATACACGTATTCGATGACAAATGCTTAATCTTAGTATTTTCCTGCTTCTATAAGTGTAGGCAGGTAATCAAAGCAGCCTGCCGTTCATATGTATGAACCCTTTTTCTACAGCAAGCAAGGGGCCAAAAGTGCTTTCATGATTGTTTGACTAGTTGATAGACTGACTACCTGACTAACTGATTTACTGAGAGATGGGGGGTTAATTTATTGATCGACTCATTGCATAGTTGATAGTTTCATTGGTGCATTGATTATACGGTATTTTGCACATTGACTGATTGCCTAATTGATTGATTGATTGATTGATTGATTGATTGATTGATTGATTGATTGATTGATTGATTGATTGATTTTCTGACTGATTTTCTTACTGACTGACTTGATATACAGGTAAAGTACCTCGCCTCCCGCCTGTAGGCGTACTGTTGCTTCCTGGATTGTCCCCACGTTCTGTGGGATGGTTGGCACTGCCGCTTGTGCCATCCCGACAACACGTAGATCTGCGACCCTGGAGAAGTGGCTGGCGAACCCGTTTCCTGGGATCATGAGACCTCTGACATTTGAAACATTTAAGCCAGGATGTCACACTGGCGGATCCAGAGCGAGGGCCCTGGGAGTCGCGCCATCCGTCCATTAATATAATGTAGGCATCCTTCCAATAATGCGTCCGTCCGTGTATGTATGCATGTATGTATGTATGTATGTATGTATGTATGTATGTATGTATGTATGTATGTATGTATGTATGCATGTATGTATGCATGTATGTATGCATGTATGTATGCATGTATGTATGCATGTATGCATGTATGCATGTATGTATGCATGTATGCATGTATGTATGCATGTATGCATGTATGTATGCATGTATGCATGTATGCATGTATGCATGTATGCATGCATGTATGTATGTATGTATGTATGTATGTATGTATGCATGTACGTATGCATGTACGTATGCATGCATGCATGCATGTATGTATGTATGTATGTATGTATGTATGTATGTATGTATGTATGTATGTATGTATGTATGTATGTATGTATGTATGTATGCATGTATGTATGTATGTATGTATGCATTTATGTATGCATGCATGCATGCATGCATGCATGCATGTATGTATGTATGTATGTATGTATGTATGTATGTATGTATGTATGCGCGTGTATGCTTGCGCGTCTAAACAAAGCTACAATCGTGCCTTGACCAGCTAAGCAGTTATGCCAACACACGCTGTCCTGCCAACTTTCGAGAAAGACTGGACCTAACTCGTTACGCCTTAATAGCAGCCGCAGCCGCGATGCGCCGCTTCCACGTTGCCGGCGCAGCATCCGTGACGTGTGCACTGGCCGTGAATAAACCATTTTCATTACGGCGCACCTTGGGCCGACATCGGTGCGTGAGACGGCGTTGCCCACGAGCTGCCCCATCACTCACGGGCTTCCTGAAAAATACCTCGGCGCGTTTACCGCCCCATTCAGATGGAAAGAGGTGGAGGGGAGAAGAAAAAAAGAAATAAGATTCAAAAAAGGAAAAAAAAAGGCGGAAGCGGTAATCGACGTTGGCAATTTGCTTTCGTCGCGCCGCCGCCGCCAGTATTCACAGTCGGTGGCATGCCGGCGTGGTTACAGCGGCGGCCCTTTTAAGAGAGCACGGGATGCGGAGCGCAGATAGCCTGTGTTCCGCTACGCTAGTTCCGTGCAGTCCACTTGTAGCAAGCAGGGAACACTAGACTCACCTCTTCGGGTACGCGGAACCTCTCCTCGCGCCCTTGAGAGTGGGAGCGCATCCAAGCGAGCCCACGTCTGGGCGAGAGTTGAGCATCGAGATCACCTCTGGTATCTAACGAAAGGGGAGCCAGAATTACTCCGTAATATTCTTTACTGGGTGCACTGTACTATGAATAGCTATGAGGATTTCAAGATCGTTATATCCACGGTTATGTTACATTCCGTTTTGTTATAACGGGGCTTGACTGTGATTTGAGCTGGAGAACGGGGAACGAAAGAAAAACGATCACGAGAAATATAGTGCTTCGAAGAACGCTGGTCGTTAACGCAGCAGCGGAGCTTAAACTCTAGAGTTTATGGTCTTGTGTTGTACAGTAATTTCATCACGAACTGCACTGTTAGTGCAGCACGTGTCCGAACCTGTGCAGACATCGGCGGTGACGGTATGTACTCGCGGACAACTTCCTGCGGCAAAGAGAGGAAAGCTACGGAGGCAAAGCGCGCACAGGCGAGAGCGCTTCTGAAAAGAGTCCCGTGTTTTCATCCACGTTAGTTTAAGTTGGGGAAGAGAAAACACAAGGCACCTTATTTAAAACAGCTAGATAACACAAAAACACACCGCTGAGTTTCAAAGCTAACTGATTCTTGCGGCTTTTCCCTGCCGCATCTGGGCAAAGGCGGCACCGTCTCACGTGGTAGCTGCGTCGATTCACCGTCTGTTCCGAGAAAAACCAAAGCGCTAACGAACGCTGCTGGACTACTTGGCGTAGTAACACATGTGCAGAAGCTCCGCCCCCGTAGCTTTACCTTCACTGCCACAGAAATCTGCCAGCGAGTACAGCTGTGAGGCTCCGTAGGAAATGAGCAAGCAGAGAGTTTGTACCGGTTCTTGAAAGCTGTAAAGGAAAAACGCGTGTGCAAGAAAAGAAGGAATGACGTAGGAACTCAACCGTGTGCTGTACTTGGAACACTGGAGTGACTGCCAGGTCTGAGTTGTCACTCCGAGCGCATTCCTCACCGCGTCTCCCTCTTCGTACTTGTCTCAATCGGCGTTGTGTCTCAGAAGATTAATTTCATTTCATATTTAGTACCCTCAAACGCTGATATCATTCCAGATAGGAATGGTACAGGTCAGAATTAAAATAATGAGATAATGAATAGTCACACGTGGTTAGCTATTACTTTACACCAGTTCACCCAACTTTCGGATTGGTTCATCCGCATTGGTTGGCTGATACTGCCGCTGTCGTCGTTTGCGGTGTTTGTTTCGTAGAAAACAAACATTGGACTTCGTCAACGTCTTTCATAACATTCCGAACGCTGCATGACGTTCGTAGCCTGCTTTTCTTTCTATATATATATATATATATATATATATATATATATATATAGCACTTGCGTAGGTCTCCTCCCCACCATCCTTTTTCCTGGAAATGCTACTATGGGTTGTCACATTGAGGTAAAGAATGCTACGAATAGAACTGAATCTGTCAACTCAAGGTCAGGAACTGCGTCGCCGAGTGTTTCCGTCTGTTGAATGCTCTCAAGAGCAGGTGACTTCACTGAAGAAATATTGAGACCACCGAATAGTACATTCGTTCGTATTGAAGATCATTTTCTATCAGCACCTTTGCTTCTTCATTAAAATTAATGAGAAGAAAGGAGGTTAACCGAAAGGCCCGATCTTCATTAATCACTTCATTTAAGAAACCAACAAACAAGGACACCAAAGAGAACACAGCGGAAGTCATTTGTACTTACTAATTGAATTAAAGAAATTATTAATTAATGATAATGAAGGCGGCTGAAAAAAGCTACATGCCGCCGAAGGGGAACGTCCCCACATCTTCGCATTAGGCGCGATGCTCTACGAATTGAGCTACCGCGGCGCCGTCTTTCGATCCGCACAGGCAGGTTTTAATCCACTTTCATTGCCACTGATTTAGGGTTTCTTCAATTCAATCAATAAGTACAAGTAATTTCCCCTGTGTTTTCCTTCGTGTCTTTGTTTGTTGGCTTCTTATGAAATGATAAATAAAAATCGGCCGCTTCGTTTAGCCCTTTCTTCTCGCTCATTAAATAACGAGGGTCTCAAATCCGGCAACATTGATGCCCTTCAGGTATAGCACGTGTGGGTTTCTTGACTAATTGCCCTCACCCAAAAAGATCCCGTGCTCGTGGCACTTGCGGCAGAACGGATGTTCCACGTCCGCCGCCAAGGTTTGTGACTGGTGGCGCTGGCTAACACTCCCAGTGTTAGCCAGCGCCACCAGACTGACTGTAGTGACACATAAATACAGCAGAAAGCGGATGGGAAAACGGCGCCGCGGTAGCTCAGTTGGTAAGAGCATTGCACGCGTAGGGCGAAGACGTGGGATCGTCCCCCACCTGCGGCAAATTGTTTTTTCATCCACTTTCACCCCCATTAATTCGTCGTTTCTTTAATTCAATTACTAAGTACAAGTAATTTCCCCTGTGTTGTCCTTGGTGTCCTTGTTTGTTTGCTTCTGATGATTCCATTAAAATTACTCATTTCAGACACTTTAAGCATAGGCAGTCGGTGACGACGAGTTTTACTTTGTTGCTCACTGGTTTCGCACCAGTCAAATCCATGAGAAATACTACCCGATCCATCTTTGAGTTTGAAGTGTGGTTTCGGTACTGCTTTAATTGCACAACTCTCGTCGATTGTCGTCGTCTGCTGGGTGTTCCCGGGAGCAGACGACGCCGCAAAGAAAGTATGCAGTCACGCCGCGGAGGAGCACGCCGCATCGTTATTCACTTGCTCCCCTGATTGGTTATCGGGAGCGCTAGCTTCGACAGCCCTGCGTGGTTTTAGCGTGAGCGCAAAGAATGAAGATGGAGGACACGGAAGAGGTGAAAAATCCTTCGTTTACTTCTCTCAGTTAACTTTTCGGGCCATTGTACGCCGCGTCAGACAGGGGAAAAAGAAAGTAAGAAGAGACCGGACCTTGGCTCACGGAGAAGAAAAACGGAAACCGGTTTTCCTTCATCAGGCGGCCGCAGACGAAATTCGTCTGCCGGAACAGACGGAGCCAGAAACGAAAGGATGCACTGAGAAACGCGCATGCGCGTGAATTCCATTGCGGCATGGTTCAACCTGCAGTCGTCTGCCAAACTTTTCTTACGGTGTGTCAGAATCAATATACTTTCTTACTAAAGCTATACTGGAGGAACCTCTACAGTGCTGCATCGCTACAGTGCCGTGAATTTGTCCCATATTCATGTTTGTGACTTCAGACGTGCTTGTGGCTTTACTTATTGCGATTTATCTTCATTTATTAGGCTAAATTTTCAAGCAATCATTTTTTCTAAACGCACAAAGGCAATGGGTAAGACTACTGACATGCACACATATAGCAAATTGTTCCATTTAGAACGCCACGTTTTGCTTAATATTCTCAATTTCCGCAGTTACAAAGTCATTTTACGCGAGAAGGAAGAAGTAGGAGTCAATCCCCGCACTACCCATCATTCCCATGCTGACTGAAACGTCATGCTTGCAGCTCCCGTAGATCCTGTGGCGACAGACTTTCCTCTAGTGATTTTGAAGGAAACATTATATGTCCAAAACCACGGCGTGCACAGCTAGCTACATTGCCGTCTTTGCAGGATAGCCACCATCTTAACTGCTATTCCAATCCTGACGTGAATCGCAGACAGCACGCCGAGGAGGCAGCGTAGAAGTCTGCAAGGATGCAATTTATAATTCGGCTGTCCAGCAAGCCGACGACACTGATGAATGCTACAACAAGGAGTTGCGGGCTGGAGTGCCGTCGAGCAAATGCTGTTAATCAAGCTTACAAGCATGCTGAAGGCCTGGGAACGTCGGGGCGTCAATCCCTAAGCGTTATTTCTCTTTATACGACATGTACCGCCTTCGAAGAAGGCAGATTTAGGAAAGAAACATGAACAAGCCTTCAAACTACAGGGTACTGACGCAAAGAAGGAGCCGTCTTTGTGGACGTCGAGTTAGCTTTGCTTGCTAGGATGAATCAGACAACACCTATTGCACTTAGTAAAGCAATGAAGGGGGCTAGTTGGTGAAAGTGCATGGTTATATTGCGCTCAGTTTTACACAGACGATATTAAGGAAGGACAGGACGTGGATGGACGTAGCGCAAGCCTTGCGCTACGTCCATCCACGTCCTGTCCTTCATTAATATCGTCTGTGTAAAACTGAGCGCAATATAACCATGAACCTATTGCACACCTTTTTCTGCTCCTTGGGCAAGACTTCATCGAGAGCGCATACCTTGACCTCATTTAGTGTCTCTTAAGCTTCTAATCCTTACTGTCTTTGCCTGGCGATGTTTTTTAGCAGTTGATTGCTTAATTGACGAAGTAAAAATTGAAATTCTAACTCATAAATGGGTGTAAACAGCTTTTAGAACGCAGGCTGTAGAACTCTGCTGGTCGAAACGGGGCATTTTGTTTATTACATGTTTCCTTTATTTTTTACAAGTCCATCACCAGTTTTAAGCTTATATATAGTGCGCGAAACTCCAAATCTGCACGATTTCTGGATGGCAAAACGAGCAATAAGTGATATTTTTTTCAGTATTAAAAGTAATCCTCTGGCTCTGTAAATTCCGAAAGCATTCGGTTTGCAGCCATTCTCAGGGTAAATTGAACTAAAATTTGTCAAGCGGAAAATCTCGGAGGAGCTAACTTCCGAAAGAAGGATCATAATGACACGACCATGGTGCTGGAAGCCCGAAGAACAAAATTTAAGAATCTCAGTGGGCGCAGAAGATTGCTATTTTTATAAACAACCTGCCAAACCGTCTACCTTCTCTGACTCTAATCATTACAATATGTGCATCTCTTGGGACCAGCAGGTTGTGTCCCACCAGAAAGTTCAACTTACAAGACCTCTCTTAGCAACCTGCTCCCATAACATGTTTACACTGGTCCGGTTTGGCTCCGTCCGCTCAGTGCCATCATGGAAAAATAAGGAGAAACTATACAAACTCAATTTTCTAAGGATGCCGTAGATTTCCATTACAAGGGAAACGCCTTTTGAAAGGTCCCCTTCGCCAACTTATTATTTCGGTGCTGCTTTTTAATTTCGGGTTTTACACTGTGCTTTTTTTTTTCCACAAGAGCGTATCTGCTGTCACTAAATTAATCTTAGTTGGGAGACAAACAGTCCAACATGACAATTGCAATATTTCCTTAATTCTCGTCAGCATTAGGGTAGTAGTTGTAGCTCTACTGTTACGATCTCACGAGCCTAATAAATAATGTCATTCTGAAATAGCATGATAGGCTGAACTATTATATTACATTGTGAATTTCAAAAAACGTATTTGATTGAGATTTCCTTCAATTTACTTGCTGGAATTCCCAATGCAACAGTTCAGCGCATCCAGTGCTTTCAAAACCAAAATATACTTAAGAGGAAGCTTTAGCTCGGGTGCTCCTATCTAAATACATGTAAAAGGAGAATTCGTTTTTCTCGGTAACCACCGCAACAAACTTGGCCAGGTTTGTTGCATTTCAAAGAAAAACTTAAGGCCTAGTGACTGTTCGTGTCGAATTTTTATTTATGTCGTCAATCTCTTATTAAAACCATGCAAAAACCAAATATTTTCAGAAAACGAAACTATCAAGCTTACAACCCTGTAACTAAGCAATGCAAAGTGATATAACAATTCTGTGAATTGCATCTAATAGTGCATCTGTACATCTAAAGCGGAAAAAATTGATATGCTACACATGGATCTATAAAAATCTAATAATATGGAAATACAGCTCTTGCATAACCCTTGTACCTAACGTAACAAATTCACGTAACATATAAAACGACATACAGAATTTGTCCGATTTCAATTATCTAAAGAATGCCGTTTAGAGAACCGAGATATCTGCTTTTGATGCACAGCTATTCATTTGTAAACTTCGGGCTTCTATATTTTCCGAACTTGCCATTTTTCGAAAATCCTTTTAACAAAATTCAGGCCCTAAACCGAAATTGCGCTTCCGGCAGTCAGCAGAATTTAACTTTCCCTTTCAAATGCAGCAAATTTCATTACAATCGATCCAGGGGTTATTCCAGAAAAACGTTTTTTTTTTCGTTTTACATGCATTTGAATAGGCCGCCTTGGAGTTGGGCCCGAGCTAAAGCTTCCTCTTAAGTTCATAGTAGAACTAAAGCAAGGTAGCGTAATAACACGCAAATTTTATTCATTTACCACTAAAATATTTCATAAGGCTTCTTACAATATTTTTTTTTCTTTTCTTTCTTTGCTCCTACCTACTGCTAAATTCCCGGCCTATCCTTCTTTGTCGGCAGTGCGATTTCAATTGGAAGCTGCCAAAACAACCAATTAAGAAGCGGCCTCTCGTTCGCCCGCTGACTGGGCGCCATCTGTCCTCTCAGGGATATGGAGGCCCGAGACTTCCATCCTGCTGGTCTCGATATCAAAATCGGTGCCCCCCTCGAGCCGTTCCCCAAGTCGGCTGCCGACGGCGCCGTTCATTCGGGCCACTCGGAAAAGTACGTCGAAAGAACACGGTCATTCTCCAGCGGCCGTCCTTTTCGGGTGTTATAGTCGCCGTACGAACGTCCCAGATGACCAAGCGTTAAGCGCTAGCTGTTTCGGCGGCAGTCTCTGCGGCGCCCGTCACAATCTACGTGCCTGTCCGCAGGCAACGCGACAATTTGTCCACGTTCTCAGCCAATCAGCCCGTCGCGTTTTGAAACAAGTTGGCCCGTGGTCAGTTTTTAGTGTGGTGTGATTAAAGTGCTCCGGCGCTCTCTAAAAACGCGACAGTGCCTTGGGGCCAAGGTGTAATGGTGCATTTGCGGGGACGGCTATCATAAAAGGGGTCGCTGCTGGGATGCGATCGAAGACATCAATTAATAGGTCAAATTCAGGGGGAAATAAAGAATAACGAATCTGTACATGTATTACTTTCGAAGGGACCCCAAGTAAGACGTAGCGCCTGGTTTTTTCTTGTGCGCGAGATTGAGATAAAATACGAGCGAGAGAGGTTACTAACTGCGCCGAACTTGTTCTTCTGCACAAGCTATGCCCACAACTGTGATACGAGTGTACGTGAGCACAATGCTATCCATAAATCAGGCGAGCAGCAGGCGGCGGATGCAGGCGTCATTGGTTCTCTTTTTATTATTATTATTATTCACGTCACTTAAAAACAAGAAGGAAGGATTACCGGTTAGCAGCCTGGCTGGTTACGGTGCATTCAGAGAAAGGGATAACATGTACTGGTTGAGCAGTGTGAAATTGAATACTTGAAAAGGAACTGCCCGTGCCTGAAAACCTCAGAGGACGCGTAACCAAATCGCGATGTTTTAAAGAAGCACACCGGTGGTGTTCTCTAAAGTCACTCGTGCTGACTTTGACTATCACGTATAGTCCGAGAATGCTGGAGGGAAGAAGGCTGCCGAGCGTCTTAAGAGTGGTGTAGAGGGATGTTACTCGCGCGCTAAACAACTAAAGCAACGAAGGAAGTGATTGTCTTAAGAAGGGTAAGATGTTTATCGTCATTGCTGCTAAAAAAAATGATGAGAGTGCCTCTGAAGCACTATTGGCGGTAAAAATAACCTGAAAAAACACTTTCACGCAACGCCAGGCACTTTCTCAAAACAGAGAATTTTTCTCATTTACGCTTTCGCGTTCGAGTGCATCCCAAAGCCATGCGCGAGTCCAGAGATTCTGGCATCAAAACTTTTGAGGAAGACCGCACTTGTTGCTAATGGCGGTAACGAAAGCTTCCGCCTCACAAGCCCCGCCTCTGCTCCTGGTTTCTCTTTTACGTCATTTGATCCGAGCACAACTCATGCAGTGACCTAAGACACCCACAGCAGGCGCCGCTCGCATGAAAACGTGCCGGAGCTCACAGTGGTTGGCTTCCAAACCCTTTTGGAAGAACGTATACCTCTGATTGCACAGCAATAACCGCTCCGGCGCTGTATGCATACCCGTGTATGCCTAGATAATGCATAAAATCAAGAACACTAATGAAAATAACGGTATTTAAAGATCGTCGCGTATAGATATTGAAACACGTCGGACTGGATTTCAGCTGCAAATTTAAATAATATGTGCGAAGTGTTCGAGCAAAACAAGTGGGAAGATAGATGGCTGTATTTTTACTCATGGTGCTGGTAAGTCGTCCTGTATCTTCTTTCATTGTTTTTCGCAACGTTTTTACATCACTGACTTTTTTTTAAAATGGGAATACAACCCCTTTCAAAGTACGCCAAGCATAATATAGTTGATGCTCTTGTAACTGAGAAAGCTGCAGGTTAATTCTCGCATGGGGTCCACATTCTCTAAAGTTCAAAAAAAAAACGCATAAAAAAATAAAAACTTTTCAATCGGTTATGCAGCTCTACGCTCTTCGTGATCTTGAAGATGCTACAGAAATGGGATGGAAGAAAAATTCACAAGCACAGAAAATTAATTGGCGTCTGAAGAGGACGAAAACGCCAGTAACGAAAGCTTTCACTCTCCGAAACCTATAGCTTTTTCCAATCTGCTTTCGCGATGTTTCATCCGAGAACATCTCTCGGGTGGACCAGAAGCGAACCAGTGCAAGCAGGAGCGGCTGCCCCCCCCCCCCCTCCCCCTCCCCACGTCGCACGCATGCCTGAGTCCGAAGGGGTTTGGCCGCACAAGAGGCGGAGAACACCATTCTCCGGACCGGACAGCCAAGAAACCGGACTTTGCACGCGCGGCGAGAGCAGTTTATATAACGAGGCTGAGGCGGGTTAGAATCGAGTTTTGCTGATGGAGCTGAAAAAAGGACCCATCGACGAGGAAGGTGTGAATAGCGGGCCAACGAGCTGTGGGCAGTGAAGTGGACGTCTGGGATTCCTTGTCGGACGCTCAATTGCACTGCGGCCTGCCCTCTCCCACGGTAAGGGGAGGAGGGGGCGAGAGACAGCAGGAACGTTCAGACAACCGGAGAAGATTGCCGAGTCATTTTGCACGGCCAAGTAGGCCCGACGGAATCGCCGAAGAAAACGCTGGGGTAAACTATTATGGTTGGTGAAATCGAGGGCCTCGACTCGTTGGACATGGAAGTGGCAGCGTTTGAGAGACGTTACCAGCAAAACGAGAGTGTGTAGAGAGATGTGCAGTGTAGAGATAGTAGTCCAGAGGGTAACAGGCAGGAGGACACATCTTCATTTATTAGGTGTGTAAATCAGTCCAGATTATGCCATAATGACGACAGCACTCCGGAAAAAAGAGCTACGGAGGACAAGGCGTTAAACTAGCAACATAAAGTTTGTGATGCCTAGATGCGAAGGGTCCACTGGCGATTATGAGTGCATGCATAAACCAGAGCTATCTTAAGAAGAAACAACAGTACAATGAATCTAAAAGCAATAGGTGCGCAAATAATTCTTCTAAGGCGCCGAAGCAGTCTTCGGCTTCACTGGTCTCTACTTTTTAGTATCATTCTCGTTGATGATAACCTAGCGTCCCTGTTCGTGCTTTCAGTGTGATTCTCGAGCACTGTACAGTTTCTGCTTTACCGAGTTATCGACAAGAGGACTTGCCTTTGTCGAGATCAACCTGACGAATACAAATGCAAAGCTTTGCACTCCGAAATAGAAACCTACCTACACCTTTAAGGAATATCCTTTCCCTTCTCACTGCTTTTAATTTTTTTTTTTGTGCTACCAATAGGACAGCTGCACAATTTACGCTCGCTTGTAACTAACAGTATGTCACTGGATGTACAATGCGACATTCACGAATCGCAACCAGTGCGTGTTCGCTCTGGAAGAAATTGTTGTACTTGTTGCGACTTCTTAATTGTGGTGTTCTATTCAAAAGTCCGCTTGCTTTGTATATTTTTTTATTTGTTACACGAGTGTTTCATTGTATTGCACTGTGTTGTTTGCTTAACACCTGTTCAATTTCCAACTCTAGTGTCATTGGTTATGCTAGCTGACATAACCTCAGTGTAAGAGTTGATTGATGTACACAAGGTCTTTCATTAGTATTTATAAATATTTTGGCTGTATAAAGCATCTTTGCTATTCTAGGGCTTCCTTATTTGAAATAAGTTTATTTGCCACCATGTACAGGATATACTGATGATATGACGCGCATAAAAATTAAATTAAATTATGGGGTTTTACGTGCCAAAACCACTTTCTGATTATGAGGCACGCCGTAGTGGAGGACTCCGGAAATTTCGACCACCTGGGGTTCTTTAACGTGCACCTAAATCTAAGGTGCACGTTAAAGAACCCCAGGTGGTCGAAATTTCCGGACGCGCATAAAATGACGCGCATAAAAGCTGCCCTTACGTAGCTTGATGAGCCCACAGCTCCTGATGAAGTACATATTAGCAGAAGCATAATACAACGCACATAAACATCACCACATCAGCGCACATAAGCATTAAAATATGCCACAGGCAAACAAAAACCAATAGGTAAAATATAAAACTTCATTTTATGGTAACATTGTTTATATGCAATGATCAAGATAAAGTATACATTTCACATAGCTGGCGATACTTACAAGCAATAAAGTCAAGGTTGTTAGTATGCAGTACAAAAGACAGACACTGTTTGCTAGAATTCAGGCGTGATGTACGTAAAACCCAAGGCTCACCATGTCTTGGTGGGTAACGCATTGTATTTCGCTCTAAGTATGCCAGACCTTCAAGGTAATGAAAGTGTCCTTGCATCTCTGGATTAAACTTTACACTTAGCGAATATCTGTATAAGTCATGCATGCTAATTGTTTGAGGCTTTTGAATATCATTTAATTGTCACTGTGTCCTGAAATAAAAGTCAGCTCATCCAAAACATTGGCTGCAGGCTTCGGCTTTCCTTAGCATATGACCGTTGATATATTAGTGTTCAGGAGCTGATAAACTGAACGTCTATAATTCGGCCGAGACTGAATGTTGTACCCTGGCCATACATTTCTACGCACTGTGTAAACCTATGACTAGACCGACTATTAGAAAAAGAGATCACATACGTTAGACATACACTATGCATACAGAGCCGGTGTCCACATGTCAGTATACGGAATGTCCACATACGAAGTGACACAGCATAATTAAGCTGGAAATTGTACTCTTTAAACAAAGGTAGAATTCAATAATTTAACTAAGGGAAACAATTAAACTGGACACCTGCAACCTGCTGTGCAACCTCGAAAATAAAGTGTTCTGTGCACTGAATAAATCGTTTTTTTTTTTCTTTCTTTCTATGTATTGCGAAGGCATATAGTGCAACCTGCTTTCTTATTCCTCTGCAGTTACCAGAGAGCATATATCATTACTAAAAGACCCGCATACGTCATAACACCAATATCCAATAATGTCTTATATCGGTATCCGTTAGATGTCAGACCCTCTCCCCATATGGCGATATTATGTTAGATACGAGAGTTTTAGGCGATATTGGTTTTCTCTGCAGAAATAACTGTGGTTCACACGCTAGTTCTCTGGTTGAAGTTCGTAATAAGCTTAATACTTAAGAACAACATTTTATTAATCCTTGTGCTATATCGCAGTATGGATCACAACTGACGCAGCATTATATCGCAGTCTTTCTGAACGAGTTACCGCTTCTTTTTCACTTAGCCCAAGATGTCAAGACGGTCCAACGTTTTAAAAAACTTTGAAAATGTATTCACTGCTATGTATACAAACCGAGAAATGCTCTCTTGTGTTAGTTGTTGCTATGCTCACATTTATGTGCCTTCGCTTCTCTATTACGAGCCTCTTAACGAAAACTTGCTGTATTGTTCTATATAGCTACGTCATTGCGGTGTATGTCGCCGCTGATTGCTAACATTTGTCACTTTGACTGTTGCTCTGCTTCACATGAGTGTTCTGCAGGTGCCCAGAATCACGTCAGGCAGCTTGATGCATTTAGTTCCAGGCTCCTGAACAGCGCCTGTTCAAAATAAAAATCGAATCGAATCGAATTTACTCTAGCGCGGCAGGAAAACTACGAGCCTACCTCGTGTGGCCTCCCCGCAGCTTTTGCAGAAGATGCTGATATCAAAAGCCCCTGTAGGGGTGAATTCGACGTGACTTTAACAGTGAATCAGATAGTCCGCGTTACTTATGGAGGAACAGAAAAAGCCCCATCAACGTTTGTCACGCAAATAGTAAAGATATAAATGGGCAGAAAGAAAGCTTTTCTTCCACTTACGTAGCTTTTCCTCCACCAAACATTCACGGCTACGCATCAACCCGCTCGCTGAGTCTGCAACGCATCAACCAGCTCAACATAGCCCTTTGCTCTAAACAAGAGCCGTATCGCTGGACGAGAGAGAGTCCAATTGCCAGTGCTTACGCGGAATATGTACTTCTGTTTGTGCAAGCAGAAGATTCCTTTTCTCTCAGCAATCGCGTCCTGGCATGCTCCTCATCTGTACACAGTCTCCAACAGACGACAGTTTACGTAGGCCTAGCAAGCTTGCGTGTCATTACACTGATAAAGATTAGATAATACGCTAAGAATACCTGAACAACATACAAACAAGTCCTGTAGCGAGGGGACGAAGCTTGACGGCGGCTTCTATTAACGCATGCTGTAGCCAAGGCTTCGACAAAACTTCGTGGTGGTGAAATGTTAAAAAAAAAACTATGCAGATGCGACAGCGCTAACGTTGGAGTATTTGTCAAGCATAGATTTAGTGAGGCAGTTAAATAAACGCTAGAAAACTAATGGCTACGCTTGCAATTGTGTTTACTTTCATCCTATGCGACATGTAATCTCGTACAATGGCTATATTCACGTACCCCAAAGGTCCTAGCTACTATATCCCTTGTGGCACATTGGCACGTATACCCGTGAGAAAAAGTATACGGTCCAGGGATCGCGCGATAAAGCCGAGTTTCTCTTCAGGGGGAGTACGGTAGCGCGATTAAAAAACGGGACAAAAGAAGACACATAGGGACACACACAGCGCTGTGTGTGTCCCTATGTGTCTTCTTTTGTCCCGTTTTTTAACCGTGCTACCGTACTCCCCTTGAAGATGCATTACCAACAAGCCCACATTGCAACCCTCGTGAACTTGATTTCTCTTCAGCCTGTGAATGCAACTAGAGATTGAGGACTGCAGTCCAAACTTAGCATTGTGAACTTTCCAGTCTACTCGTCATTCTCAGTTTATGCATGCTAATTGCACAAAAAAAAAAGGAGTTTGTTTCGGAGACCCTGTGGTCCGTATACTCACGGGTGCTTCACGTATACTCACCCGTTTGCTCACGGGTGTACATGTAGATATATTTAAGACAGCTTCTGTAACCCTTGTGTTGGAGTGAAACATTCCCATTATGGAGGACTGGCCAAGAAAAGGAATGGAATATACGGTGCCCTTGTCATAGTCGCAGTTGTGAGACTATAGCTATCGCTACTTGTGGATAAATGGCAGCAGATTTGCTTCAGCAGCTCTCTGCGCAATATCTTTTTCGGGGGCCCATCGTTGATGCAAGCATACAGTCTCGCGTATCAGTACTGACACACGGAAATGTACAACGCAGAGATCAAACGTCGACGTTTCAGATTTATTGGCGCTGTCCGCTCAGATAATGTCATGATACAACTGAAGGACGTCTGGGATTGTGACAGTGCTTGATGGGGAGTCGAAGCGACGTAATTTGATGTCCTTGCGTAACTCGCCAGCTGCTATCCTACGGCTTCTCCGACGACTATCCATCGGCCGAGCGATGGGCTGTACATACATTTGGGACGGCTATCTCATGCTGCCGCACTTGGACCCGGCGCCATGTCGTTTTCACTGCTCTGTTTTTGTCAGTTTGATCAAGTAATCATGCGCTGCCAAAAGCGTTTCGTATACGCGGCAAGATTTCCTTATCGCACAAGCTCGAAAAGGCGGCACGAACCAATTTTACATTATTTCCTAGGAGAAATCTACTGCCATCTGTTTAAACTACAGCTTCCCAACGGGCGCCTGGCCATCCTGCGAATGCCGGGATATGTGTGCTTCGATGGGTCTTCAACATGGCTCGGCCTAAGTCACGGTCATGGTTGAACGAATACAGCATTCTTAGAATTAAATCTTTCCAAAAAAAAACCAATTTACTTCCAAAAATTATAAAATACAAAGAAAATAATAATAATCAGTAATTTAAAAAACAGACTTCATAATTGCTTACTCACATATAGTATAACAGGTAAGCGAAGAAAACAGAAAACAAGAAACGGGCTGAAACCTACGCATAAAGCGAGGGAAGACATCTTCTTTCCTCCAGATTTATCAATCCACTGCTGCTATTCCCGTTCGCGATATTATTGTACATCCGGGCGTGTGCGCTTATGCTTTATTAAGATGCGTTTTTGCGCATCGACACAGAAAAAAGCCTGAGCCAAGGCTAGAGACCGTTGCCCATCGGACAAGTCATCGAAGTGTCCCCGCTAACACAGGCAGGCATGGTATCCCTCCAAGTCCTTGAATTCTCGACCCCTTTCCTGCAATGCAGCGCCACTTTTTCCCCCTCAGGCAACATTAAGAAACCCAACGAACTCGACTCGTTCGTTTATCTTCTGAGTGGTGAAAGATAAGGCACCCACTTTCACAAATGGACGTATAACAGAAACGACCTCAATTCCCTTAACACGTGCTGTTTTGAAATGGTAACCCCAAGGGATAGAGACGCTTCCATGACTGCTGGATGGATTAATCTGCGCCCTGCGCTAAGCTCTAATGCAACAGTGCATGATTACGTGCGCCTCAACATACCCGTGGCCACACGCACACATACATACATCTAGCGACTACTACGTAGCCACGCGCTCGACATCGATAATCGTCGCGGAATTCCTTGCCAACAAACTTCATTCCTGATTCCGCTGAAATATTGCGCTGCTCTTTGCTGGAACTGGAGACGATGAGCGCTATTCATTAAGCCAAGCCCAGCACACTGCTCAGCAATCAATCATTGAATGCCGGAACAGTGCAATACAGGAAACGTTATTCGTATTGAAGACCGTACATGTTATCACGAGCAAGCGTGATACATCTTAGTGGTCGGCAGGGGCTACAGGTGTTGCTTCGCTATAGACACTTTCGTCACCACCATCGGTTCGTAGAATGACTGACCCGCTTTTCTTTACTTTTGACCAGTTTTTCCTTTCCTTCAGTATCATTCACTAGGCAATGTGCTTTGACACTCGATCAAGTCTCTTTTTTTCTTATTTATACGGCTATTTATACGGCTATTTATACAGCGTCTGTGGCAACCGTGCTGGAGCGTTACAGAACTATCGATGTATAGATCATCGTGTGTCGTCCTTATAAGCCTTGTCCATTGTGAAGCAGCATTCATTGAGAATGTTTGACCTGCAGCCTCCAGCCAACGGAGAAAAGCGAAATATTAGCGTAAGAAACGTCTGTCATCGAGTTCGTTGCTTCAACGTTTTCTTGAGAGATTGGGTCAACGTTTCGGTCGCTTTAAGCAATTAGGCCTCGAATTATCACGGTCTGTTAACAAACATGTCAAAGCTACATTATTTTATTCCGAAGTGCTGAATCTACTGCACTGAAAGAAAGTCAAGATGGTGAAATCATTCTTTTTGTACTTTGTGGCGAGTCCCGGCTAAGCAAATCAATCTCTACATGACTATATACAGTCGGTTATGTCGCGTCTTTTCGCAAAAAAGATTTCGATCATCGGCTCAGAAGTAGATACATAAGCTATAAGTATTGCTTGCAGGTATTGCGAGGAAGGAAAAACCGTACACACG